>NW_021145782.1:0-53006 GCF_002837175.3 Physeter macrocephalus | reverse complement strand
GCGCAGGCTCAGCGGCCATGGCTCACGGGCCCAGCCGCTCCGCGGCATGTGGGATCTTCCCGGACCGGGGCACGAACCCGTGGTCCCCTGCATCGGCAGGCGGACCCTCAACCACTGCGCCACCAGGGAAGCCCTTTCCTACAGTTTTTACCACACCTGCTGATCTGCTGATTTGTCACTTTGATGGCAGAATTTTGTTTTCCTCTCTCGATGAATTAGACTTTACGTAACCATTCTTGATTTGCCAGCATTTTGGTTACTTCGGTTTTTCATAGTGAATTTTTTGTTTAGAAAAATAATTTTTCAAAGATATTTTTCAGGGGACTTCCCTGGCGGTCCAGTGCTTAAGACTCCATGCTTCCACTGCAGGAGACGCAGGTTCAATCCCTAGTCAGGGAGCTGAGATCCTGCATGCTGTGTGGCACAGCCAAAAGATATATTTATATATTTTTCAAGAAGAGACATCATTGGGGCAAAAGGGGTGCTGTTTCAAGGCTCCTTAGCGTGTCCTTTGCAGGGAGAAGAACCCATTTGGAACAGCGGCGGCAGGTGCTACAGGCTCTCTCCCCTCCCACAGCCCCAATTTCCAAGGTGTACCCAGAGCTCGGCCTGGCCTGGGGAGCTTACACTGCTTGTCTCAGACCTTCTGTGCCAAATCCAGGAGATAAGGGGTGGGCTGCAGTGATTCCCACCGTCTCTCTGCTGTGCCACGTGGATGCTCGTAGGTGCTTAACTTGATATTCGTTAGCACAAAACTCAGCATTCTCCCATCTGCTTATTTACTCTCCATGTGTTTCCTTATCACCCATGAACGTGGGTACAGTGGGACCAGGGTAGTAATTCTACATGTATTCTGGATTTTAACTACTCGCATTTATCATTACTTTTACCTATCAATTGATTTTCTTTTGAGTTTTAGTGATTTCATTGTTCGGTAGTATAAATATATGAGATAGGTCCCATCAACCTTGTCGTTAATCATTATTCGTATGGTTTCGATAATAGAAAATGGTCTTTCCTTCCCAATCCATTTTCTTATGATTTATTTTATGATTTATTGTATCTTTAACCTGGAATTTTTTATAGCATATGAGGTTAAGGTATGTGTCTGTTTATGATTCTTCACATTAATTCTCAGTTTGCCCAACAATGTTGATGAGTCCTTCCTTCAGTATTTAACTTTGGACAAATCAGATGTGAATAATTACATGTGTCTCTGGATTTCTGTCTGAAATTTCATTCCATTGATCTGACTTTTCATTCCCGTAAGTACCAAACTGTTTTAATAATGTTACTTGGCTTTCTAGCTTAATACCTACAATTAGTTTACTGTTATTGGGGTCACCTAATTTTTCTATATGCATCTTATCATTTTACCAAGTTTTATAAATCAACTTGGGAGCTAAACTTCTATTTATTTATCTTTAACGCAACCGCAAATAGGAAATGTCATCATTAGCTTTCTTTGCCACTAGCATTTTGTAATTTGATTTTATATAGATGGAATTTATACCATGTTATCTTAATTCCCACATGTTTAATATTTGTATCCCTGTTGTAGATGAGATAATCTTTTATTTCATTTTCTAGATATTTATTACTGGTACATAGGAGCTTAGTGTTTTGTCTTTACCAAAAAACGTGGGACTCTGCTGAATTCTTGGGTCATCTGTGCCCATTTGCTCAAGTGAATCCCTTGGATTTGGTGAGCATGTGACCATATTACCTACAAGGAGTGAATTTGTGTGCTTTTGTGACAGCCAGGATATCTGATCCTCATCTTTCATTCCTGTTCTTAAAAGGGGCATCTCTCTTATTTGTCTGTGGAGAGCAGTGGAGGCTCTTGGTTTAAGTGTCTGTCCTATGTGAGACCCCGCACTCTTGTGATCCCCGTTTAAGTTCAGATGTGACCTAGGTTTCAGGTTCCATGTGACTGAGACCCCTTACCTACATCATATGGTGTAGTTCGTTTTCTAGTAGGATGATACTTCTGTATATTGCATTTCTCTCCATTTTTATATTATGTACTTTATAGATTTTCTTGCCTTGTGATTTAAGACAAGTTCCAGCTTGTGGTGTTTTATTATTTACTGTACCTCTTAGTATGACTTCTTTCTCCGTAATGTTATTTTGCTACATAGAACATTGGCTAGTGTGGCTTTAAAACCTTACCATAGCCTTTTGAAAAACTCTAGTTAGTCATTTCCTCTTTACTTGAAGTGTGTTTCTCCAACATTTTGTTAGGTTTAGGATTTTCTTCGAATATGTATTTTATTTTTATAGGTGAATTTGGCCTAGTTACATTTACCAGTATCACTCTTCTCTTAACATTTTTCTTTTTTTTTCCTAATTCACAGCATCTCTGTCATAAACTTTCTGATCTATTTAAGGAAGATGGACCACAGAGCTTAATTGACTCTCTGAATGTCCTGAGCCTTCCAGTCCAGCCCTGCTCCAGGTCCCCTCTTTTTACTGAAATTCAGTGTCAGATGCAGAACGATTGAGCCATTCTGAAACCTTCTAAAAGCCATATATTTACTTTAAAATCTCTTACCGTACTGCACCATTGTTGCATTATATGGCAAGCACAGCAGCAAGTTATATTTCTCTACATTAACCTCACCACCTCCCTCTGCAGTGAGACACAATCCTTTATAGAGTACTCTGAACCTACACATTCCTGCTGGTGAATTCCTTAAAGTTATGTGGATTTTCCAAGAGTCTTCTATTGCCTTCACAAAGCAGCTACTGCTTAGCAGGAGTATCAGCTAGAGTGATAAGCATCCTTTATCCCCTGGCATACAGTAAATATTTTGCACAGACTTGAGGCTTGCCAGGTAGATCCCAAAGCACAAACGTAGATGCGTTCTTAGCATCACATTGTTTAACTTTTCCTAAACTCAGAAATTTACCACCTGGGTCCTTCCACAAGGATTAAACCCAAGCCCTACCTTGTCCTTTGGAAAGTGACTGGATCCAGTTGCCTTCCCAGAATCCCAGCGACATTGTACGTCAGTGGTCATGAGCATAGCTAGCTGAGCTGTAAGGCAGTTATTTGCTGACTGTGTCTTCCCGACCGAGGGTCCTCGGGGTTCTAGTCACTGATGTTTCCGGCCAACCATGAATGTATGGAAGAGGGTTTGGCTTGTCCAGTAAGAATCCTTCCAAAAATGAGTTCTCTCATAAAACCAGGAAGGTTGTTTGTTTGTTTAACTTCAAATCTTCATCACACCTACCTCCAAAAATTATTCCAGGTACCTTTGACACAAGACACAGAATCAATGAGGCTCTTAGAGCAAAACCTGGGAGTTCGAGCTTAGAGCTCCATGGGGAAGATACTTCTTTAAGGCTTGGATTTGAATTAGAAGCTCAACGACTCAATAACCTGATGTGACTAAGACATTCCCCGCAGAGGATTTTCAGAGTTCAGTGTTCCTGTGACGCCCTGACGTACTGTTTGCTTGGCAACGAGGGAAAACTTTATGTTGCAGTTAACCTTGCTATTTTTTTCCCTATGTCTAAGTATTGTGAACTTCCTTTGTGGTATTTTAGTGATTAGACAGGATGGAGGGTGTTCTTAAAGATTCATGGCCAAATCCGATGATGTCAGACCAAAGGGAAGGGACGGTCTTCGTGGGGCCAGCAAGTCTGGCCCCGTCTGAATTGTTTGTCTAACACTTCACAAGTAGAAGAGGAACCGCTGAATTATTCATTCTCAAGTTGCCCTAAAAAAGGCACTTATGCTGCCGAAATGCAGACTTTCGGTGCCAGTGAGAGGAAGAGGAAGGACGCTGTCTTTCCTCGGGATGCGCGGCTGCCTCTGGCCGCCTGGTTCTCCAGTTTCACTTCCCAGCCCTGCGGGGTGGAGGAGACAAACCACCAGCTGCCTTAAGTGCAGGGCAGTTAAGGGGGCAGGGGCTGTGGACAGATGCTGCGAGGGCCTCCGAAGCCACAGGTGAGCTGAGCACTGAATTGACCGGGGAAAGACCAGGTGGAGGGGAGGCTCTGGAAGCAGCTTTGAAGGCCCAGCAGGAGATGTGTAGTCAGAAGGCCCCGGGGTGCAGGTGTGATCAGAGAACAGCCCGAGCCTCTAGATGGGCCCAGAAAGGCCCCGGAAGTCATCTCGGCCTTAGGCCTGGAGGGGAAGGGACCTGAGAAATAACTAGAATGCAGTGGGAGAGCTTTTCTTATTCTTAGTTTTAGCTTCTCTGCCACCCAACCTTTTCTTAACAGTCCCTACCAAGTAGTACTTAGGGGAGAAAGGGGGTAATTAGAATCCCTCACATTCGGGCATAAAAGCAGGGTTCTTACCCTAGACTGCTACTCGCTGCAACCTTGAGCTCCTTGGTCACCCCTCGGCCCGGCCTCAGTTTCCCTATGAAATCCGAGCAGTGTCCTCCCGTCCACCTGTGGTGGTGGCCCGCCCCCTGTCCCATGGGAGGCGTTAAGAGCAGCAGGTTTGATGCCCAGGATCAGAGGCACCTGTCGGCCAGAGGCAGGGTGCTTACAGGTTAAGTCGACAGGGAAAGGGAAACGAAATCTGCAAGGCAGTTTTGAAAGAGCAGAAGCTCAAGTGGGGCAGGCAGTTCTCCAGCTGCCAGAAAGACATGCTGACAAACTTTACACTAAATATGTGAAGGACAGCTTGAAAAATACTCGTAGGCGGCACACCAGCGGCCCTTCCAAAACATTTCTTAAAAAACTGGAGGAAAGAAGCAGCAACCTGGGTCCGCAGCCCTGCTGGCCGTGTCCTGTGCCCAAGATTCCCAAAACCATCTGCCAGCTCCTGGGGTCCGGGCGCTCAGCGTGGCAGCCTCGGTTCCCTCCAGAGCCCTCATGGAGACAGCTCCTCCTGAGAGCCCCTTTCGCAGTGGGGTGAAGGATGGACTCGGCTGTCCCCTCCAGAATCCACGTGTTCTGTAGCAAAGAAGAATATCCATGGATGATTTTTCAGTCGTGTTCTCTTTGCAGAGATGTGCTTTTCGTGCCTGTTTTTTTTTTCCTCCTCTTTGATGAATAAACTGAGATTCTGAGAGGTTAACTGACTTGACTGAGATTAGCAAAGTGCTCCTAATCGGTATTCTTTCCAAGGGGGCCCTCTGCAGCCTCCTCCCAGGCACAGGCCTGCCTGTCACCTCATCTCTGTGCAAACGGTGGTCAGCATCATACATACCGACTTTTTTTTTTTTTTTTTTTTGCGGTACGCGGGCCTCTCACTGTCGTGGCCCCTCCCGTCGCGGCGCACAGGCTCCGGACGCGCAGGCTCAGCGGCCACGGCTCACGGGCCCAGCCGCTCGGCGGCACGTGGGATCCTCCCGGACCGGGGCGCGAACCCGCGTCCCCTGCATCGGCAGGCGGACTCTCAACCGCTGCGCCACCAGGGAAGCCCTACATACCGACTTTATAGTTGACAAGCGTTGATGGAGAGACACAAAACTGTGATGGTCTATGCTTTTTTATCACCTTATACTTTTGTTGTTTGTTCACTTTTATTATGTTAAATTTCCAACAGACAGTAGAGGACAGAACCCCTAGGTGCCTGCTGGGCGATTCCAGTCACCCCATTCCTGGCCTACCTGTCCCCACCCCTACCCCCATTTTATCTTGAGGCTTCTTCAAGAATCCTTTCCTTTCACCTCTAAATGGTTTAGCATGTAGAGCCTCACATTAAGGACTCTTTAATATAGCCACCATACTATTATCACATTAAAAAATAATTTCTTAATATCATCAGTACTTAAATTTCAAATTACCCGTAAACATCATAAATGGGATTTTTTTCATTGTTTGAAGCCAGCATCCAAATAAGACCCACACATTGCGATTGGTATATCGTTAAGTCTCAGTCATCTTATAGATCTCCCTCCATCTCTTTTTCTTTTCCTTTCAATCTGTTTGCAGAAGAAGCCAGCTCACTTGTCCTGGAGAGTTTCCCGCAGTCTAGATCTTGCCGTTGGCATCCCCAGATGTAGTTTACCTTATTCCTCTGTCCTCTCATTCCTGCGAGTTTGTAGTTGAACCTAGAGGTCTGATGAGATTGAGGCTGGAGATCTGGGGCAAAACCCACTTCCTAGGTGGTTGTGATTATCACCTAATGGTCTTGGGTGTTGAAAATTAGCTCTGACCAGAAGAGAAAGATCCTGATTTTCGTGCACGACAATAATAATGAATACGTGCAGGGGTTTACGAAGTTTTTTTTTTTTTTTTTTTTTTTTTTTTTTTTTTACTCTCCATCAGTATTCTTATTTTAGCCTCGTGCCAGTTTCTTTGAGAAAGGCCACATTATTCCTCCCGTACAGATGGCTGTCGTGCGCCCCGATCTGCCCAAGGTCAAAGGACCAGAAGGCAGTGGGGGAGAGTCCGGCCCGTTTGTGGTGCGAGCCACACTCTGGTGGCTCTAGCCCTTGGTTTCCCTGATTTTACCTCCAGTCACTCCATCCTACTTATGACCTCATGGCACTTGATTTAAGGGAAGAAAAGGATTATTCACATCCAGCCTGCTCCCCATTGCTTTTAGAGCAACGGTTATAGAGAATGTTAGAGAAATGGCAAAAAGCATCCGGAGAGTAATCCAGACGCTTATCCCAGGAGGCTTCCATGATCTCAGAAGCAGCAGTCTTGTAAACTAATTCTCCGGCCACAGCTGTCCTGGGTCCCTGCCCGGAGAGGACTGAAGCCTGAGTGATGGTCACAGGCTGTTTCTGATGACACCAGGGTCATACTTCGGGGAGTGACCAGCCTGCTGGAGCTGCCCTGTTGGTTTGGCACAGGTGGGAAATTTGCCCCATGTGGGCAGTAGCAGACCACTTCATTGGTCAGCTAGACTCAGATTAAAGTAGGATTTTATTTAAATTATTTCATGTAAACAAGTCAGTTAAATAGTGGGGCAAGAAGGGCAATTTTCTTCCCATTCGGGATTGATGAGGCTTAACAAAAATTGATTTTAATTGTTACTTGTATCATTTACATTTAAATATAATGGTCATATGGGGCTTCCCTGGTGGCGCAGTGGTTGAGAGCCCGCCTGCCGATGCAGGGGACGCGGGTTCGTGCCCCGGTCCGGGAAGATCCCACATGCCGCGGAGTGTGCTCCGCGACGGGAGAGGCCACAACAGTGAGAGAGGCCCGCGTACAGAAAAAAAAAAAAAAAAAAAAAAAAGTGGTAAATATAATGGTCATAAAAAGGAATAAATAGTGGTTCATTTCTGAGCAGGCAGAGGTGACCTTCTGGCCATTTAACTGTCTCTCGATACAGTTTCACTTCTAAGAAGAGCAAAAACCACCGTTTCCAGAGGGTTTGACCTAGCAGTCAAGCTCTACAACCGTCTCTGCCTAGACCTCGATTTGATCAGAGAGGGAAGGGAGGGTTGGCTCTGGGGTGACACATTGGATCGGGGGCTTGGAAGGGTGCCAGGTAGCTTCACCCCAAAGCAGAGGTGGCTTCACCCGGGTGGAAAATGAGAGAGAGGACCAATCATACAGCTGGAGGTTGTCAAGAAAACACTTCCACAAATGATGCTTTCTCCTCCCGCCCCCCCTGCCAATCTGTGTTGAGTCCGGTTTGCACCCAGCTCCGTGGGCGTGGGCAGGTCGGGCAGCTGGGCCGATGGCCCTGCCCTCCGGGAGCTGACAGTCCCATGGACCTGGGTCTATATATACTTTTTCTTCCAGGGAGAGTGTTGCCTCTTTTTCAAGGGCTACGAAAAGTGGTAAGAAAAGCGAATTATTTTTCTTCTGCCAAAACAACTTACAGACTCTTTCCTTGAAAGTCATATTTACAATTTGGCAGAACAGCCCTATACTTTCTGCCCTTTAAAATACCAGCCACGGACTTCCCTGGTGACACAGCGGTTAAGAATCCGCCTGCCAATGCAGGGGACACGGGTTCGAGCCCTGGTCCGGGAAGATCCCACATGCCGCGGAGCAACTAAGCCCGTGCGTCACAACTACTGAGCCTGCGCTCTAGAGCCCGTGAGCCCCGACTACTGAAGCCCACGTGCCTAGGGCCCGTGCTCCGCAACAAGAGAAGCCACCGCAGTGAGAAGCCCGCGCACCGCAATGAAGAGTAGCCCCCGCTCGCGGCAACTAGAGAAAGCCCGTGCACAGCAACAAAGATCCAACGCAGCCAAAAACAAATAAAATAAAATAAAATAAATAAATTTATAAAATACCAGCCAGTAAGTTGTTGCCTGTCACACGCCGGGTGGACTTGAGGGAGCAAAGGCGTCGCAGGTCTGCATCGTTCATCAGCCGGGATTTGGGGAGCGCCTGCTGTGTTCTCTGGGATCATAGCCGTGAATAAACAAGTCATCAATACCTGAACAAGATAGAGGCAGGAATAAGTGCAGTAAAAATAAATGAGCGGACAGTGCGGGGCAGGGCTGCCGGGAGACCCTCAGAGGACGACGGCCCCTGGAGCTGAGGACCAGATGTAGACAGCAGCCCCCCCACGGGGATCTCAGCAGAGGGGACAGACGTGCGGGCAAGTGTGGCGGCTTCAAGGAACAGAATAAGACTGAAGAACTCATAAGAGTGTATGCTGATCGAGCCACAAAGGAAATAAGCAGAGAACGCCTGTCACTAACAGAGGGCGAAGGCTCAACCCCAGCTCAGCAGCTCTGAAGAAGCAGTTCTGCACTTAGGCCTCTTTGTCTGAACGACTGGAGGGTTGGAAAAGTGGGAAACCAAGCTGGAAAAGGAGCGAGGTGGTGATGGGAGGTAGTTCTCTAGTCGGTTCTGCTCCCTGCAGGGATCCTGGCCCAGAAGACACTTTGGGTCTAACCAGCAGGGAGGGAGCCCACCGCGCCATCGAAGGCAGACTGGCTGTGAACCCTGCCCCAGGAGAGAGGAGGACAGTCAAGTGCAGGCAGAGGAGGCCGCAGACCAGGAGCGGAGGTGGAGGCCCAGGCACCGCGGGCCTGGGGACGACGGCGGGAGGCGGCCGAGGGGAGCCAGGCCTGGGTGCAGGCTCCGCAGGGCTCACCTGCCAGGCGACGTGTTGAGACCATGCAGGTGGGATGTGGGTTCAGGTTTTATAGAGTAATAGCATCCAATCTGTGATAGCTCACTCTGTCTATGGAAAGAAGGAAATGCTTTCAAAGTGTTTTGTATGACTACCTGACAGAGAGAAGACAAAAGAAACGAGAGGCCGATCTCATCGATAAATACTTAGGGGAAAAAAATGCTCAATGAAATATTAGCAGATAGAACTCAGGAGCACGTTAAACGCGTAATACCCACAACCAAATGGGAGCAGGTGACTGTATAATTTACCATTTCAGCAAGTCAGAGGAGAAAAACCATCTAATTAGCTCCATAAATGCTTAAAAGGTACTTAATCAAATCAATGTCCGTCTTCTATTAAAAAGCCTTAATACCATAGGAACAGTTGGCTGTCACGTTAACAAAATACAAACGTGTATCTAAGGTCCAAAATGAGCAAGATGCTTGACGGTGAACCACTGGAGGCATCTCGTGACATCAGACAACAGGCAGGGTTTCCACTGTCACCCTCGCTGTGTGACAGGGCTCTGCATGGCTTCTGCCATCACAAGAGAAAGAAATAGGAGGCATAGAAGGGGCAGAAAGAGGCTGCCCTGTCATGACGGGGGTGGGGGGCGGGGGGCTGGACGCCATGGAAACACAGATGGAAGGGCCCCCACCGCGCTGTGGTCTGGTTCTGTCTGGTTGCCCGTCCCTGTGCCCTGCTGTTCTCTACCCAGCAGACTCGTCCTCCAGGATGCAGACCAGATGTCCGCTTCTCCAAGAGGCTCTCTCCTCCTGTTTGCAAAGCCCGCTGTCCCTCCTTCTGGGCTGTCACTGGACCAGAATCCCTTGGGCGTCTTCACCTCCCGGCGCCCACCCTGAGCAGGCAGTTACAGGCTCTCATGTGTTTGAGCTCCTGGGATCTGCGTCCTCTGTCCCGTGTGCTCCCGCTAAGGCGAATGCCATTGCCCACTGCACTGCCAACCTGGCACCTGGGAGCTCTGTTTCCCCATCAGTGTGGCACGTAGTAGGTGCTCAGTAAGCACCATTGAGGGGAGACTGCCCCCCTCCCCTCCCACCCCCGCTCCTCAGGCCGGTGCCACCTTCTGCAGGTGCAGCCTTGCCCTGCCTCCCACGCGGGGCTCTGCAGACCAGCCGTTCCTCTCCTGAGACCAGGTCCCATCCGTGTGCCCCTGTGCAGGCAGGGGAGGCCCCTTTCCTAGGGACCCCGCCCCCCATCAAGGGGATTCCAGTGCCATAGCCGAGAGCCCTTCCTCACCCCTGGTCCTCTGCCTCCTCCTCCCCGTTTGCCCACCTGCCCTTCCTGCACGCCGTCCAGTGAGCCCCGCTTCTGGGGCTCCTCTACCCCTTTGTGCTCCGGGTCCCGCCTGGAAAGTGACCCGCCTTCCTGAAGGCCCAGGCATCAGACGCAGCATCCGGTGGTGGGGGGAGCGTTTGCTTTACCAAACGTACTGAAATTTTTTGTTTGTTTTTAAAGCAGGGAGAATTAATCTTTAGATAGTCTTCTTTTTTTGGCCGTGCCTCTCAGCTTGCGGGATCTTAGTTCCCCGACCCGGGATCAAACCCGCGCCCCCTGCAGTGGAAGCGAGGAGCCCTAACCACTGGGCCGCCGGGGAAGTCCACATATTTCTTCTGTTGATACCTAAGAACTTTACAATCTAGTACTGAGACTACTGGCTCTTGACCTGGGTCCAAGAAGGTACCCTGACCTTTGAAGGTCGCCCTGGACGCTTTTTCAACTGCCTTGTAGAGGTACTTTGTTTTAACAGCTCCTGATGTCGGTAAGATTGTTTGGGGTTGAAATATGCCCCACCCTTGCCCTGGGGCCATCCCTCAGCACTCGGGAGGCTAGTGTGAAAGGAAATACAGGGTTCCCATTATTTCCCGGCCGTTGGCCTTGACCGTGTCCTTTTAAGTTCCTCCTAAAAATCGCATGCCAGCCCAGAGAATACCCTGGAATGATCTGTGGGGAACCGATCAAATGAACTACGTATTCCAGCCCAGGCCAAAATGATCCACGGTTTGAAGCCAGAGCAGAGCATAATGCAGCAGAGGTTAATAGATCAGTGAAAACTGTTTTGTCAGCTCATAAAAAGGTGAGAGAACTAAGTTTTTATAATAAATAGTTCTGCTGAGCAAACAATACCTGTGGTTATTACAGACTTTGGAAAATAAATGATTTTAGACTAATGTCAGGCTCCAGAGCCTGATGTGGTAGTTGAGCCTGCGAAATGAAAAGAATGGAAAACCCCTCGGAGTCTTGTTGACGATCCTGCCGTTTAATTCATTGCTGTACTTTTCAGATAACGTTTATAGTTGCAGTATTAACCTCTGGGCACTTTCATGTTACTTATTGAGGGCAGCTGTCTGGTAGCAGTCGTGTTGCTGAGGGGCGGGTGCGGGCAGCAGTTTGGCGAGGGGTGGGTCGTACAGGCCCGGTGGCAGACGGGTTCTAAAATGCAGCCAGCACCGGCGGGTCGGCCGGCACCAAGGGCCACGCTTCCCATCTCCAGAAGCGCTGATCACATTTCAGTACCCAGCCAGGTGTATTTTTCTCTCACCTTTTAAAAAGCGTGCCCCTTGGGAAAGTGAATCACGAGCCTACAGACTTTTAAAATGATCATTTGAACTTTTCCTCACCCGCTGCACCCCTGCTTCCTTCCACCGCCGCCTTCTGTGGCTTCTGGTCCCATCCGTGAAGAGGAACTGCAGCCCCTCTGGGCCCCGCTGTCGCCAGGGTACCCGGTGTTGAGCTGCCCGACTCTGTAACAGCAGGGCTCAGTGTTGGCATTATCGGCCGAAAGCTCTGGAAATATGAGACTTGCTCTCATAATGAAAGGTAAGGGCCGCACCTGTTATCACATTCAATATTTTGGTCCGCTTAGCAGTGGCTCAGTAACCAAGGTTAAACTGATGAGAAGATGGAAAAACTGGAAATTCATTTCCAGGGATTGCCTCAGACTGCCAGGAAGACACCTTCCTGTTTAAATGTGACTAATTTTTAGTAAGCGACATGAAATCTTTTGGAGATGATACATTGTTTTCTGGATATTAAGCGTTCTAACGACCATCCAAAACCATTCACCTGAGGAGGCGCTCAAGCCCACCCAGGCCCCCTAAATCTGGCCAGACCTGGACGCCACTTCCCAGACCCGGCAGGCCCCAGCTTTGCCAATCTAGCCTCCAGGTGAAGCCAGACCCCTGGGAATCCCTCTCTTTTTTAGCCCAGGCCTGTGTCTGACCCTGTCCTGGGCTGTCCTGGCCCCGTGGCCAATGGCAGTGCCCAGGCAAGGAGTGAGGGGTGGATACAAACAGGGGAGGGTGGGCCCCCAGGCAGCCACATCTCTACCCCTTATCTCCAGAGCAGAGGCTGGGGAGTTGTACCAGGGGGATCCCCTGCTCCTAATGCTGAGGACTGAAGGTGAAGCTCTGGCCAGAGGACTTTTCTGGTGGAGGGGAGCCATCAGTGTTTACTCTGGGGGGCTGGGGTCATCCCCTGCCTTTCCTTCTTCCCTCAGCAAAAGACATTGAGCACTGCCTTCATTTCATCTTGAGAGACACACAGCGGGGCTGCCTCCCTGTCCTCCCTCCTCCCCCCATATACACTGCCAAGAAGAGTAGCTGGTACCCCCGGGGAAAACAGCAAGGCCCCAGAGGAGAACACCCCTCTCTGGAAGACAGACCCCCAGACCCACCGGTGTATGTGATCTGAAGACAGACAGATGGGCCCCACGTACAAAATAAGCATGAGAAATACACCCGAGGAAACATAAAGCAAAACCAAGGAATGACTTCATAATGAACGGAGTGGGAATGACCGGGATCAAGAGCAGGATAACTCAGCTAAGGGAGCAGAGAGAAGAGGTGGGTCACAGGTTGAGCACAGCTACAGGGGGGTCAAGTTGAAGAACCGTCCGGAAGGGACAGGAAAGGATCAGGACATAGCAAATGTAAAGAAAAGTTGGACGACGTGGAGGACGGAAGTAGACGGGCCAACAGTAGCCAGATAATAGGAGACCCAAACCAAGCAGAAGAAATGCCTGAATGACGAAGCTAAATTAGCCGGAATTAAAGACGAAAGGGCTCATGAAGGACCCAACAGGAGAGATTCGGAAAACCCTCCCTGAGACCCCGTGCTCGGGATCTCTGCTCCCCCGGCCCAGGCCGTTCCCCTGGCCACCTGCTGGGCCCTGCAGCCACCAGCTCCCTGACGTGCTCCAGAGAGAAGGAAGATGGGGCACCTGGAGGTCTTGTTTCAGGTGCTCAGCAGCCAAGGGGCGGGGGCTTCTGTCCCCCTCTGTAAACGCGGCACTGGTGGGCTGTGCAGGAGCCACGTCTGCCTGCGCCTTTCCCATGGCCCCGCCGGGCCAGGGAGCGAGCGTGTAGGTGTCGGGAAGCATTCATGGACCGACGAGGGAGAGAGCGCTCGGCTGATGCCAGCAGCCGGCGGGCTGGGCGGGTGGCCGTGTAGATCTGGACTTCGTAAATACATAGTGAATATCTGTTTGCTTAAAGACCAAAACTGCATTTAAAAGTTGTGACTTGCCTTAAAAGAGAAGTTTGTTAACCTTTGATTGTCTCTCCTACGCAGTGAAATCTGCACTCCATCAGCAGGTTGTCAAGAAGGCTTTCTGTCCTGGCTGCCGTCAGGTCCCCTTTTCTGTCACTTGAAGACCAAACACTTTCAGTGGTGGTTTTACCCTTTGGAGTCAAGGCAGTTTCTCTCTGAGATCTTGGAGGTTTCTATTTGCCATGGTGCATTGAGATGTTTTGTAACTGAAGCCGCCCCCGGCCCCCAGCATTTCTCTGCGGGGGCCCAGTTTGGGTGTTTGTCTTAGAGACACTGCCTGCTTCACGAAGTTGTCCTAAAAAGAGCTTCGTTTAACTAGGCCATTTGATGAGTTGTTTCGGACTTTTCTCGGACGAGTCTGAAAGCAGGATACTATTTCAAACAGATACGACGGCCGGTGAACCTGATCACAAGGCATCTGTTACCCCGTTTGGGCTGCTGGGAGTTGATGAGATTGCCTTGAATCGCAGGGCGCCGTGAAGGCTGGAAAAGCCTCGGGGCCAGAGGAGAGAACACACGATGCAGCAAATGGCAAGACCAGACCGGCCAGGGCCTGGGTCGTTTGTCTCCCTCTCTATATTAAGGGTGGATGGCTAAGACCGGAGAAGTCGGTTTGGGGGACAGAAGAACCCTGGAGTCGGCCTGTCCGAGTGCCCCAACCTGTCCCGGGGAGTAGACTGGCCCACTGGCCCGTTGCTGGCAGGACGGGCTGCATTCAGGACCCTGGCCTCCAGCTTGATTGCCAGGGCCGGTGCCGGCGGGGATGAGGGTGAAAGAGACACACCCTGGCAGGGAGGGGGAGCTGTGCTGCCTCCTGAGATGGAGCCCCTGGCAGGGTGGAGGAGGGCCGGGGGAGGGGTGGAAGTAGAGGATGAGGTTCCCAGGAGCGGAGGGTGACGGGGCAGACGGCACACGTCCAGGCTATGTAGGGCCCCCCACGTGGTGGGAGCTGCCTGAGCACAGGGCCGCGGGGTGGGAGGGGGCCAGGAGCCTCGGCCCAGAAGGGCAGCCAGGGGGGTTCAGCAGGCAGAGAGGCTGGCGGGGAGGGCTTGAGCTCAGTCCCGCAGGCGGCAGAGCCAGCTCAGGTCCCCGTGGGGCGTGGAATGAGGGGGCCCACACGCCCACTGCTGGTCTGCAGCTGTAACATTCCCCCCACCCCCCCCCACCCCGCTTCCATGGGTGGGCTGAACCTTCCTCGGGCAGCAGTCTCGGCCGTGGCCTCCTTGTCACAGGGGCCGTCATCGGGACTCGTCTGGGGCAGTGACTTCCCTGGGCGTTCTGTTCAAACCTGCCACAGACTTTTGGAACTGACCTTCTCGGTAGAACTCTGAGCATTCCTCTCTCTCTCATGCTGTTGTGTGTTGGAAGCATGTATGTGCCTTCAAATTACTCAAGAAAGTACTTTCAGAGCAGAAAAAAGAAACAACAAACACCACCTGGAAACCCCCTGTGTGTGAGCAGGCTGAGGGAGGATGGCGGTGACCCAGGTGGTTTTAGAGCACAGACTGCAGAGCCCCCCAGCCTGCATGCCCAGCCTCCTCCCGCCTCCCCCACCTGCTCGTGGTTCTCTTGGTCCTAGCAAACTTCTGCTCATCCTTCAAAACCCAGTTCACACATCACCTCCTCTGAAACCTTCCTGATTCCCTCCCCCAAGGAGACTTCATCTCTGCCACCTCTGTTTTTCCAGAGCATTCTGTTCAGAGTTCTGTTCACTCTCTTGGCAGGAGGCACTGTCTCCCCAAAGAGACCGGGCACCCCTCAAGGGCAGGCGGGCTCTCCCGCCGATGCAAGCCCACCTCCTCCCAACGGGTGGCGGAGTCCCCTTCTGCACCGCCCCCCTCCCCCGACACCCACCTGCGTGCCTGTGGGTCACGCTGCCGAGTTGGAACCGCGGTGGCCCCCGAGCCTCCCTCACTGCTGACTAACCTGCCGTCTCCCTCTCACCTCCCCAGGGCCGACGAAATTGAAATGATCATGACGGACCTTGAAAGAGCAAACCAGGTAGGACGTTTGATGATCAGCTTCAGGCGTGAAATCACAAGAGCGTAGCCCTTTCTGTTCTCTCAGAAGAGGCTTCTCTAAGTTAGGAGGCCAGTTTGTCTTGTACCTTTCACATACTGCTGTCGACATTGACGCTTTTTCTGATGTCATGAGAAATACGTGAAAAGTCCCAGGCGTGATTTCCTTGGGAAAGTCTCTGACGTGGTCCCAGCATCCCAGGCATCCCGTGGTGATGCTTTTTCTTTTCCTTAATCCGTCTCTTAAATCTCCACCCTGTTCCCGTGACAGCCGTTATGCCATAGAGTTTATACCAATGCGTTACCCTGTAGCAGAGTCTGTGTCTCCACCTTCTAATGGGATGAAGCCACTTGCTCTGGAGAGGGCTGCCAGCTGGCAGCCCCTCTTGGCTGATACTTAGTTGTCACAATGCTTTGTGCAAAGTACCCCCAGCACTGTGTCCAGCACAAAATAGGCACACGGTATCCAGTGGCTCTAAACACTCAGCTGCCCGGGAAATTTGGCCACCCTACAGAGCCCCGCCCTTCCCCAAGGACTCTGCGGAACAGGAGAACATTTTGCTTCAGCATATGGTGCTACTGCCTTGAAAAGAGAGGGGTCTCTCGTTTTAGTTTATTTATTTGCAGGGAGGAGCAGCCAGAGCTGGGTTATGTGTCTCAGCCGCAGAAGGCCACGGGCAGTGGTGGCCTCTCCCCACTCAGTTTTACAGCTGGGTCGCTCCAGGCACTTGGAAGCTTAGCGGTTTGCCTCGGGTGGCCCCATGGGATGAAAATCTTTCTCAGATCCGTGGTCTCAGCTCTCCGCCTTGAGAGGGTCCCACAGGGTGCCTGTCCCCCTGACTGGCATTGCTAGCCCGGACCTTGGCAGACACTCAGCAAAGAGTGTCCCTGTCCATTCTTTGGCCCGTGAAAATATCCTGAAGTCTGATTAAGACATGCAAGTCAGTGTAGGCATAAGAATGATCATGGAACGTGTGGATTCCTTTCTTCTTTAAGGAAGACTTCGTGTGTTCCGTGTTGCACGCTCAGACTCACCCCTGAGTATCCTGGGCCTGGTCCATAAGGGTTGCTCAGTAGAGACGCGTGGACTGCATCACCCGAGGTAGCATCTTTGTGCAGTAGCTATGCTGGTCACGGTGAGAAGAGCTGACCGTCGTTGAGCTAACTTATTTTGTACCGATTGTACCGAATTTCACACGAACCGAGTCACTTAAACCTCACTGTTTTCCACCAAGGTCAGTGTAGTTATGACTCCCATCTTACAGATGAGGAAACTGAGGTCAGTGGCCGGTCAGTTGCAGAGCCAGGCCTGGCGCCTGTGCCGTTCACCACACTCGGAAATAAGGGTAGAGCCTGGGGGCTCACTTGGCCTTTCTTTATTTCCCAAATACACCCATTCGGCTCCTTGCCCTAAAGCACTACTTCTGCTTCACCTCACAGAGGTGCCTAAGCATTTGTTTACCTTAATTTGCTAAACTAATTTACTTTGGCCCCTTTGTTCTTACTCAAGTAGCACTGCTCAACTTTGCAGAAACCTTATTGGTTAAGCTTCCCTGTCACGGGATCATCATTTGCATTTCTCAGTTTCCACTCACCCACTCTCTCCCTCCCCGCAGGCCCATCGTGGGCCTGCTTCCCCTTTTGGTGGCACTTTGGGGTAAGCTCTAGTTCGTTAGACAGACGAGCTGACTCTCTGCGTATCAAGTTAGCCCCCAGGTACTAGGACGTTTGGCACAGTTGATGTGCTTCTCAAAGTGCTTGAAGGCCCCTGGGTGGATCCGGGTCCTCAGAGACACCAGACAGGACCCCGAAGAAAGGTGCCGCCTCCCCGGTGACAGTCGGTTCAGGTCCGCCCTCGGTACTTCCTGGCCATAGATGGCCTCGGACAAGTCTCTCCACTGCTTACGTTTCTTTTAAAAAAGGAAAAGAAAGAGATGAACTTTGCAGACATCGTGCTAAGGAAAATTAAGCCGGTCACAAAAAAACAGGCTGTGTGATTCCACCTGTATGAAATCCCCAGGGTCGTCGAATTCATAGAGACACAGAGAAGTAGAGGGGCAGGTGGGGGGGACTTCCCTTCCCCGGTGGCGCAGTGGTTGGGAGGCCGCCTGCCAAGGCAGGGGACGCGGGTTCGAGCCCCGGTCCGGGCGGATCCCACGTGCCGCGGAGCAGCTAAGCCCGTGCGCCACGACTGCTGGGCCTGCGCTCTAGAGCCCGCGAGCCACAACTACTGAGCCCATACGCCACAACTACTGAAGCCCGTGTGCCTGGAGCCCACGCTCTGCAACGGGAGAGGCCACTGCAGTGAGAGGCCTGCGCACCGCAGTGAGGGTGGCCCCCGCTCGCCGCAGCTGGAGAGAGCCCGCGCGCGGCAACAAAGACCCAACGCAGCCAAAATTTAATTAATTAACTAACTAATTAATTATTTTTTAAAAGAAGGGTAGGTGGGTGTCAGCGGCTGGGGGAGCGGGGAATTACAGTGTTTAATGGGGACAGGGTTTCGGTTTTGCAAGATGGAAATTTCTAGAGATGGTTGCCCGACAATGCGAACATACTTCACACTGCTTTAAAACGTATACTCAAAAATGGTTAAGATGCTATATTTTATGTGACTGCATTTTACAATTCAGTGTTTTTTAAATTTAAAAAAATTGTTTATGTACGAGAGAAGGGGAGGGAGGGAATGATAACTCGTGCAGGCAGACCTCGGGGAGATTTCAGGTTCCAGACCAGCGCAGCAGAGCGGGTATCAGAATGGGAGTCACACAAATTTTTTGGCTTCCCAGCGCGTATAAAAGTTAAGTTTATGCTACACTGTAGTCTCACGAGTGTGCAGCGGCAGTATGTCGAAACAAACAATGCACATACCTCAACTTTAAAATAATGCTGTTGGAAAAATAGCGCCAGTGGACTTGCTCAACACAGGGTTGCCACAAACCTTCGGTTAGTAAAAAGCACAATGAAGTGAAGCGCGGTAAACGAGGTCTGCTTGTACTTCCTTCACAAGATCGTTTTGCGGATTCGAGGTAAAACACCTGGACGTGGGTGCTTAGATTCACGCTCTGTAGTTGCTGAGGAAGCCTGGGTTGGCAGGGAGAATTCTGAAGCCCTGCCCCGGAAGACAGCAGCGCAGTGGGGGTGGGGAGAGGTACAAGAGAGTCTCACCAGCCACTCAGGCTACATTAATAGAAATAGTCTCTGGAGTGAAGGGGGTGGTGATTCTGCAGCCGGCTGTAGCAGTTAGTCCGTGCCCGGGGAATTGTCGTTTGTCCTGGGAAACCGCACACGTTAGAAGGAAACCGGGCACGTGGAATGCATTCCGGCTCCGCTCCATGGCCAGCGCGGGGAAGGGACCCTCACACGAAAGAAACAAGGAGTTCTGGTGACATCCCTGTTCTCTGGGGAGCAGGGAAAGAAGGCAAAGACTTGACACATCAGGAACTTGGGATGTTAAGAGATTAGAAAGGGGAAGGCCTAGGGCGACGGTTGTGGATCCTGGCCTGGCAGCTGTCCAGGGCTGGCCAGGGAAGGGGTCGGGCTTTTTCACGGCCAAGTGCAGAGGCTGATGGCAGGGAACTCCCTCCCCGTGCGGAGGTGCCTGGAGCTGCCTCCGAAGGGGGTGAGCTCCCCGTCACCAGAGCCGTGCAGGCAGATGCGGGCCAGCCCTCGCTGAGAGTATGAGGTGACGGATCAGACACAGAGCACACAGAAAGAGGGGCTGACTCGATGACTCAACGGGTCAACAAGGGTGACTCAATGAGGAGAAAAACTCCCCGGGGGAACCAGGGGGAGGGCAGCGTCCAGGCAGGCAAGGAAGGGCCTACACGGAAGGGCGCCGTGAGCTCTGGGGGTTCCGGCCTGTTCCGTAAAGCCCCTGCGGAAAGGTGGGCCCAGAGGACGGGGCCTAGCCAGGTGTGGGGAGGGCCTCCTCCTGAGAACAGTGGAGAATCACGGGCGGGAGTGAGACATCAGATTTGAGTTCTAGAAGGATCGCTCTGGCTAAACATCCAGAGAACGGAGGGGAGTGAAAAGACTGGAAGCCAGGAGAGCAGTAAGCAGCTGTTGTGATGTGTCAGGGCAGGGATGATGCGGGGCCCCGTGGCGATGAGGCGGAGGCGGGCCGGGCCGGAAGAGGGGTACCGGGGCGGGCGCGGCCAGACATCTGGTTCCATGCCTTTCCCATCAGGCGAGAGCCCCGGGAGGAGCAATTTACTAGTTCATTGGCACATAACGTTATTTTTGCAGTGGTTTATAGTCAAAATGTTCTACTGAGACCTGAAGCTCTATCTTATCGCTGAAGTACTCGTGTTTCTAGTGAGGAGAAGTGGAAGAGGGTCCGACTGGTGACGGGCAGGTAGGGCTGGGTCTCACTTACACCTCTTTGTCCAACTTGGAGGTGCTTGTATTAATACTGTCTTAATTGGTGACAGTAAAGGTTCAGAGCTTTGGGGGCAGGAGGGGGCAGGGAAATTTGCTCTTACGGCTTTTCTGAAATCGTGACTCAGCAGTCTGTGGGCTGTGACAGTCTGCATTTATGCCGGTGGTGTGACCCTGGGGTAGGTCCAGCTTTCAGCCTGGCCAACCCGAGAAAAGAAATCCAAATCAGTATCCATCGAGTCCCCCAGAAACACAGGCGGGGGGTCCAGATGGGACTCCGGCCACCAGCACGGGGCCAGCTTGGGATGTGTGGCGGTAACTCTCTCAGTGGACCTCTCTGACCTCTGTCCTGCAGCGTCACAGAAGTGGGTCCACCTCTGGGCCCTAGCTGTCCTCCGCAGTCGAGTGTGGGAGTTGATCTGGAAGGGTGACTGGACGTTCGCCGTGCACTTTGCGCGGCGATGGCATCTGTTCCCTTGGAAGGTCGCTTGCTGGTCTTTGTAGCCTCGCCCCCCTTTTCTCTCCCTCCAGAGTCCGGGGCCTTGAGGGGAGCAGGTTGAGGAGCCATCCCCGAGGAGAGCTTGCCTTCTCCTGGAAACGGTCCAAGTGTGTTATTTGTCCTTGAGGACTACGGCGGCCAGAAGAACGGCCCCAGAGATGTCCACGTCCCAATCTCCACGACCTGTGAATAGGTCCACTTACCTGCAGAGCACAGTTAAGGCTGTTAATCTGCTGACCTTGAGATGGGAGGGTCCCTGGGCTTATGCAGGTGGGCCCTCCATAATCACCAGGGTCCTTAGGTGCAGAGAGGGAGACAGAAGAGTCAGAGTGATGGGATGTGAGAAGGATTTGACTGGCCACTGCGGGCTCTGAAGGTTGAGGAAGGGGTCACAAGCCAAGGAATGCGGGCAGCCTCTAGGAGCTGGAAACAGCCAGAAAACAGATCCTGCCCCGGAGCCTCAGGAAGGGACCAGCCCTGCCGCACCTTGATCTTACCCCAGTGAGACCCACAGCGGACGCCTGACCTCAGAACTGTGACGTAATAAGCTGGTCTTGTTTGAATCCACTGAATCTGTGGTAGTTTGCTCCAGCAGCCTTGGGAAGTTACTGCAGGTGGGACGACAGCCTGCCAGCAGACCCGTGTGCCCAGCCACGGCCCGTCTCCCTGGGGGCACGGCCCTTGGCCAGCTCACATGGCTGCTGTGTCACTAAAGGGACTTGCTCATCTCTGGTGTCCCCAGAGGTGGGTTTTCACGGCCACACATATAAAAGGGACAAGAGACAAAGCCTAGGGCCAGGTTGGGCAGAAGACGGGATCAGAGACACCACCACCACCGCCCCCCCCCCCCCCGCCTCCACCACCACCATATAAACGACCCCCCCCGCCGGCGGGGTTGGAAAAAAGAGGGGATCAGAAACACCACCACCACCGCCCCCCCCCCCCCGCCTCCACCACCACCATATAAAACCAGGGGACTCAAAGCCACACCTTAAATGGGTAAACTGGGGAAAGCCTGCCCGACAGGGGAGGTGGTGAGGATTCCCTCACATCCCAGCCTTGGCGCTGGGGGAGAAGGAAACACACCCCCCAAGGGAACCCCTGAGCACAGCCCCCTTTCCCTGGGCCCGGGGCCCGCGTTGCACGCTGGGCTGTGACCAGCCTCACCAGCCGTCCCCTGTGGGCTGCAGCCGCCCGAGCCTCTGCCTTTGCCTCCTCTGTCTGCCCCACCGGGCCGCCCTTCTCTACATTTCATGACTTCCTGGTGACAGCTGAAGGAAGCTGGAGTTTAACCTGAAGACCAGCTACAGTCTTTAGTAATTTTCCCCTAAAAATTTTAAGATTTTAAATTTTAAAATTTTTCCTCGGGACTTCCCTGGTGGCACAGTGGTTAAGAATCCTCCTGCCGACGCAGGGGACACGGGTTCGAGCCCTGGTCCCGGAAGATCCCACATGCCGCGGAGCAGCTAAGCCCGTGAGCCACAACTACTACTGAAGCCCGCGCACCTAGAGCCCGCGCTCTGCAACGAGAGAAGCCACCGCAATGAGAAGCCCGCGCACCGCAGCGAAGAGTAGCCCCCGCTCGCCGCAACTAGAGAAAGCCCGCGCGCAGCAACGAAGACCCGACGCAGCCAAAAATACATAAATAAACTAAAAAAAAACGTTTTTCCTCATTTTAAGATAAGGAAAGAATCGTGGCCACCTGAGGCAGCACACACCACGGCCCAAAATAATAAGAATTCTTCACTGGACACCTGTCACCGCGTGGTGGCACCGCTGGGCACCTGGCTTGTGTTATCTCACTGGTCCCCAGTTGTCCCGCAGGGCCACCCTTTCTATCTTTCTGGTTGGAGTTACCACCAAAATGCAAAGCAGTGCCCGCATTCATTCACGTGCCCTCTCCTTTACTTTTTCCCTTGCGCTTCCAGCATTTACCCTCACTGCTCAGAAAAGGACAGAAAGTAAGAGACAGCCAGCAGATCCCTCAGGAGGGCAACTCAGGCTTGGCCAGGCTCTGTTCTCACCGTGGGGTGGCCGCTGAGTCACACGCACGATGCCTCTAGCTGCCCACTGGGGCCCTGGCCTCGGTCCCCAGGCTCTGCCTCTGCAGGGACAGGGGAGGAGGAATCCCGTCAGTGGAAACGGGGAGCTGGGTGTCTCCTGGCAGCCACGGCCCCGTGTCTGGGCGTCCAGATCAGAAACCAGCACCAGAGCTTGCCCCCTCCCCCCGTTGATTCTAGTTCTAGAAACACAACTTCATCTGGCCGGACTGTGGTCGTGGGGAAGATAGGAAACCCTGGCAACAAGGGAGACCGCAGGGCCAACCCAGCACAGCGCCCTTTCCCTTCCGCCTCAGCCACCAGCAGCTGGGCTGCATTTACAGCTACAGAGACTCACTCACCGCAGCAGCTCCCGGCGTCCAGTACGCGCTTCCTCCGTCAACAGCTCTCAGGCCCACTTTGACTTCCAGTTGTTCTCCTTTGCACACGTTTAGCGGCACAAGCCACCTCAACTCGTTTCGTTTTGTTTTGTTTTGTTTTTGATGTACTCAGGCTATAAATCCTGAATAAATAATAAAAATCCTAAGCAATCAAAAAGGTACAGTGTGGGACTTCCCTGGTGGCACAGTGGTTAAGACTCGGCGCTCCCAACGCAGGGGGCCGGGGTTCGATCCCTGGCCAGGGAACTAGATCCCGCATGCCGCAACTAAGAGTTTGCATGCCACAACTAAGGAGCCCACCTGCCGCGACTAAGACCTGCCACAACCAAATTAATTAATTAGTTAATTCATTGATTTTTTTTTTTTTAAAGAGTTACAGTGAAGCAGCCAAGTCAAGTCAAACGTGATAAAAGGCTGTGACCACCGAGGATAGGCCCCAGGTTCATGACCGTACGGGAACTTGGAAACTGAACAACGTGCAGAAGCTCTGGAGAAATTATGCAAACCGAGGGTGAAATCATCCACAACTAAGATCCCTTATTCTGTGAGCCCTCGGCCTTTGATGGGACAGCACTCTGCTCCCAAGAGCGAAATGCCCACGTGAGATCCTGGCCACGAAGCCCCTGCCCGGGCTGCCCCAGCTCTGGTGCTTCTGGAACATTTCACAACCAGTGTTAGCGGGCGGGGGCGGGGGCGGGGGCGGGGGGATGCTGCCTCGTTGGCTGCCACCAGAACTGCCTCTCCACTAGGCTAAGCACTGTTTTCCTTAGTCAGAAAGGCTAGAAATATGTCAAAATACCCCTTCTTCCTGGCAGAGCCATGGAGGTTTTATGCCCAAGAGTATAACTGACGAGAAAGACGAGAGTAAACTCTTCAGTAACATGACTTGGTTATCAGATAAACGTGGAGTGGCTCATCTGGAAACAAACTAGGGGAAATCTTTTTCACTGCAGGGGAGAGCTTCCTGCAGTTATCCTGAACCAGAAGTCACCCCTGGCATCTTGGCCACACCGGTCACATCACCGCCTTTCCTGACACGGGCGCCTCTCGACGGTTTGCAGCGGAGGGTGGGAAGTGGCTGCTCGAGCACAGACAGGCCCGCCCAGGCGCCGTGGGAATTAGATGGAGTGCAATTCCAAGAGCTCCTGGAGCAGCAGGGCGGGCGGCCACCAGCACCGCCCTCGGCAGGAGTAGCTACTGTTAGAAATACCCTAATTTGTCTGCGTGCAGAGCAGATAGGGCCGCACCGCCGTCGTAGAACCACTTAAGGCTGCCAAACCCAGTCCTCGTACAGCTAGGTGGACCGGCGAGTACCGGGCAGGCTAACTTCTTGCTTCTTTTTTCAGTTCTTTCTTAGCAATTAGTAGGCACGCACTGTCACACCACAAAGTAGGAAAACACACGAAATAGCCTTAGTCAGCCAGGCTTTTCTTGTTCATCTTTTCTGTGAGCAGAATGTACGTCTGGTAGAAAGAAGCAGCGATCACGCCTCAGTCCACGTGCCCAGCGTCAATTAGCCACAGCTTCCCACCCATCCTTGCGTTTCGTCTCAGTCACTGTAAAATCAGGACAAGCCCATTAACAAAGCACTTAAGAATGAGGGCGCTTCTGGGTGTTAATCCTCGCGAGGTCCCTGGGAGGGAGACGGTGTTCCCATTTTACAGATGGGAAGGTGGAGGCTTGGTGAGCTGAGTTAGGTGACCTGCTCTCATCCCCGTGGTCCCAAATGCCCAGCTCCTGCCCACTGCACCACGGTGCCCTCTTGGGAGGCGGGCACTGGAGTGACTGTTCTTGCTGACCAGTGGGAAATACTGGTTTGCTCTCCGGGGCACTGGTGTCCTTGTCCGGGAATTACAGCAAATGACAGAAGCGTCCACTTGTTCCTCTGGCAGCCTCCTCCCTGTGGGCGGCTCTGTTCGGCCTCACCCCCTCAGCAGCCCCTCGCTGGCCTGGCTGGCTGGAAATGCCGGCCTCAGCATTAGAAAACTTGGTCGGGTGAAGGGTTAAATACGTTGAAATAAGCCTGGTCCTCACAAAAGAAGTGGCATTTACACCCCGTCCGTTTATGGAAATACTTGCTGGAGGAAAACAGCCACAACATTGTGCATGTTTTGGGGAGGAGAAAGGCCAGAGTGTCTTTAATTCACTGTTTACCCGTGAGAATTACTCCCAGGAGTAATCCTGCAATAAAATCTTCTTGGGCTATGAGAATAGAAAGAAATTGAATCAAAAGACTCCATTTCCACTTGTATTTATTCAGTCTGGGAAATTCAGTGGGCCGGAGCGCTAGTATCAGCAGGGGATTCCTTGCTCCTAGCGTTAAATTACTGTCATAATCGCTCAATTATTTCTTCCTTGTACTGTTTAAAATAAAAATCCATCACATTCTCTGTTTTTTTCTAGCATTTATTAGGTTGAGTGTTTAGGAAAATCAATTACAGTCGGTCAGGCATGAATTGATGAATGTTTCTTGTAATAATTGTCAGTTGTTAAACTGAATGTACTTTCTCTTTCCACCCTTTTCACTTCCTTCAGAGGGCAGAGGTGGCTCAGAGAGAGGCGGAGACCTTGAGGGAGCAGCTCTTGTCGGCCAACCACTCTCTCCAGCTGGCCTCCCAGATCCAGAAGGCGCCGGACGTGGTGGGTAGCCCAGCCCCACGGGGACCCCGTCGCCTCGCATCTGTACCTCTGTGTGTCACAGCCGCTTTCTTCTTTGGCTTTAGAGCGTCCCTTTTCGGGGGTGATGTTTCAGACAGTCCTGCTGTCTCGGTGGGGAGTGCGTGTAACAGTCTGGGATGGAACCCAGTAGTGTCAGAGGGAAGAGCCTCACTGGTTGTGCATCGGTGCCCAGTGGTCAGCGTGACGCCCACCCGGTGGAGAGCCCGTCACCACGAGAGCATCTTCCCGTTTAGACTGGTGGCGGGGACTGCTGGCAGATGGGTGGCGATCCGAGGCTGGAGGCTTGCAGAACTGCACGGGAAAACTGGAGGTTTGGTCTTCTCCTGGATGTGTCCTTTCAGAGTGAAAAACAGTTCATGACGTGGGAGGAGCGGGGGAGGTCATAACACAACCCGCTCTGAGTCCGCGTGACAGTCAGGATCGCGCCTGACGTGCGAGCGTTCAAGAGGAGCCAGGCACACATCTCAGACCTTTGCCTCTTGATTTTTCTAAGACTGATGAAAATTGCTCTTAGCTGGAACTTTCCCAGCTCGATCAAGGCGGCTGTGAACTATCGGACTCCAGACTCTTTCCTTCAGTGCTGTGCAGCAATACAGAGCGGCGGCGTAATTAAGACCGTGGCCACTGGAGCCAAACCCCTGGGTTCCGAACCCGGCTCTGCAGTTTATCAGCTGGGTGACTTGGGGCAAGTGGCTTAACCTCCCTGAGTCTCAGTTGCATCATCCATAAAATGGGTTTTTACAAGGGTTCTGGAAGTTACTCTCAGCGGAGCCTTTAGGGCACGTCCTGCCACATAATCCGTCCTCAGCCAACCTTGGCGGTTAGTCTGACTGTGGTTGGCATCAGCACTCTGGTCCAGGAGCCCCGGTTTCAGAGCCAAGTCCGTCACTAGTTCACATCCAGTGATTAACTCAGGTGGTGGTGCTTACGAGGCCTGAGTTTCCTGGTGTGCAGAATAAGGAGGAAGTAAGTGATCCTGAGGTCCCTGCAGCTCTGATGGCCTGTGATGGGTGAATTGCACTTGTAGCTGTCCTTTTATTTAATAAAGGGTCGGAGAGCCCTTGCTGTGTGCTGGGACCCGCAGTGGATCCTGGGAGAGCCAAGCGGGACGAGCCAGGCCCTTCCTGGAGAGAGGACAGTCCAGTGGGAGACGTGCTGCTGTAATAAGGTCACACATCAGTTTGACTACCACTACCCCACCCGACCCGTGAAGCAGGGCGTTGTTATTTCTTTATATAGAGGAGGAAACGGAAGCTCCCTGGATGTCAGCCCCTTGCCCCAGAACGCTTGGCCCCAGCGGCCAAGCCAGGACTCGGCAGGGGCCTCCGCCGCCCCAGACCGGAGCTTTTAAATTATTCTCCAGGAATGGGTCCAAAGCAAAGTTTTAGCGTGAGGACCCCTTTTAAGACTGGATTTTTGTTTTCTGTCTTTAAGTTCACCTTAACTAAAACATGACTTAAGTGTTTCAGGCTACAGAGAAAAGTTTTCCATTTAAGGAACCATCACAACCTTTGTACTTCATGGACTCGGGTATGAATTTTGCCTGAAGTGTCCCCTTGGCTCTGTCACCGTCCCCTTGTCCAAGTTTACCTGGACTGGACCCAGCACCGGAGCCGAGGCGGGAGGAAGCCCTCGAGGACGGAATCGGTGCGGCTTCTCCTGGCCTCTGCGGTCGCTCAGGGTCCTTTAGAGAAAGCCGTGCATCCTGTGTCTACCCGGGGCTCCTGAGCTCAATGTTTTGACTGAGAGGATTTCTGGCACCATCCTGGCCCGTAACAACCAAAACATTTCAGAAGGAAATGAATGTTTTCGCAGGTAGAGCAAGTTGTGGATCCTCGGGGTGCTTAAACACTTCAGCGTCGGCTAAGTGCTGTGTTTACATGGCACCGCTTCAGCCTCCCGCGAGCCGGCCCTGCCAGGGCTCCCCCCAGGGACGCATTCCCGTGTAGCCCGGCAGCTCCAGCCCCAGCCCTAGCCCCAGCCCGTTGGGGAGCAAACGAGCAAGCATAGGAAACCAGGCCAGCGGCACGATGTCTGTTGGGCTTGGCTGGCAGAACTAGGCAGAGAAACAGTGGAGTCTATAGATCCAGCAAAAGCCAACACCGGGCCATTGGGCCATTGGAATCACCAATTCTGGAAGGTGAGCCGCCAGTCAGCCAGCCCCTGCTCCGCATTAGGGGCCGGGCGGGACTCTGTGCAGTTATGTCATTGCTGCCTCATGATGCCACAGTCGTTAGAGGACGCTTTTATTACCTTCGTTTTGTAGGTAAGCAAACAGGCTCAGAGGAGTTAAGTAACCTGCCCAAGGTCACACAGCTAGAAAATGACCGAGCTGGAATATGATCCCAAGTTTGTCCTGCTCCAAAGTCCACTCCTTACCCCTCCATCGAGCCACCCCTGCTTCATGCCCATTCAAGGAGACAGGCGGTGGGCAGGCCCTCTGTCAAGTATTTACAGGCAAACGTTAGTTTGGGACTCTGGTGCACCACACCAGGCCGCCTTAAACCTAAATGCCTGTCTGTCCGTCAGGTGAATATACTGGACATAGTCGGCATATGTCGGCCGCTTAGAGTTGGCAGGAATAGCGGGGTGATGAGAAAGAAGGAAAGCTGAGCCTCTCATTCCCTCAACCCTCCCCGGGGAGATTAGCCTAGACTCCGAGTGTTTGCCCCCTAGGCTGGGGTCCCGGCCCACCGTCACCACACATCAGGTTTCCCTCGTATTGCGTGATGCTCCTGCATCTCATTCATATCTCGTGTGAAAATGGCTCAGGGTAACAGAGATCATTATCTGGCTTCTTCCGGCCTCGGTGTTCTGGTCTCTGTAGGAGGATTTACGTGACCCGTGATAGTTCACACAAGCGGTTTGGCAGAGGGGGGCGGACGGTTCCGAGGGACAAAGTTTAATGGGGTACTCCCTCAGCGACTTTGGTTTCTGGGTTCGTTCTCCCCTTTGGAAACGTGAGGAGCACAGGCCCTTTACCTGTGAAGCCTGGAGCCTGGGCAGGTCCCCCTGGGACAGACTCTCGGGACCCCATTCTGGTGCCCACAGGGACCTGTTGTCGGACTGAGGGAAGTCAGTTTCCGTTCCTTCCTTCCAAGGCTTGTCCGAGCCAGGGTCCTGGCCCTGGACCCCATCAGAATGACGAGGGAGTCCTTGGGCCCTACCCCAGCCCCCTGAACCACAGCTGCCAGGGCAGGGCCCAGCGCCCAAGGGATTTGGGTGCGGCTGAGTCGAGGCCTGGACAGACACGAGGGAGCCAGTGGCCCTGAGTCCCTGAATCCACCTTTGCTTCCCTTCTCGGTAATGATCTCAAGGGCACCTGAACTGCCAGACGCCGAGCCCCCTGCAGTTTTCCACGCCCCCCACCCCTCACCCCTCCACCCTACCCAGCACCTGGTGCGCCCTGTCCTACCATCTCCTTTTAGCTGGTGCCCACGGACCGACAGGCTCAGCTCCATCACCCAGGTGCAGGCCTCTCCCTCCACCCGCAGCCCCTGGTCAACTCCCGGGCCCTTGTCTCTTTCTTCCTCCATTTTCTCCTGCGTCTTCACGATGGGACAACGGGATGCCCTCGTGTTGGAGCTGGGAGTGAGCACGTTTGGGCTCAGAGTAGGATGATGTTTCCTATCTGAATTCCAAGGTCTTGCTGCTTTGGGGTATATTATCTCATCTCAGCTTAGTTTATGCGAGACACAAATGGCGTTCGCTCTGTCATGAATGAGGAATCTGTGGCCCGGGTTCGTGAGTTAACTGGTGTGCCTGCGGTCACAAGCTCAGCTTGTGGCCAGGCCAGGCTGGGCCCCAAGAGTCGAGCAGCCAGCTGTACCCTGGGACTGCCCGTCCCCGGGTTCCCATCCTGGATCTAGGGCCACACTGAGAGCTCCTGTTTTTACACAGGTTCTCTGAACCCTCATCCCTGCTGTGATTTGCACTCGCCCATTGAAAACCCCAGATCACCTTTGGGCTTGTTTTACAGATTCTTTCCCTAAGAGCACTTTAAACAGTTGCTATGGCTGCCATCCCTCAGGCTGGAAGATTGATAAATAAGTTAAATTAGATACCGTGCCACAGCCTAAACCCACCATGAGGCCAGCCTCCCTGGGTATCACTTTCATCGTGTCCCCCTGCTAAGTCCAGGCCCCTCCTGCCACCCTCCCGAGCCGTCACTTTCAGGTGCCAACGTGCTCAGTCCTCTTCGAGCCGGCCTCTCAGCATTGATCACCCCTTGCTTGTGCCCTGCTCCCTGCCCCTCCCACCCCTGTGCCCGCCTGTGGGGTCCCCGCCCTGAGACGGAGCCCCTCTTCTTCCGACAGGATCCACCAGCCCGCCTACACCCCCCTCTCCCTCCTCAGGACCCCCTCCGCGTGCTCCTCTCCTGTCCTCACTGCTGGGAGGACTTGTCTGCGGTCCCTTGGCTCCTGACCTGGGTTCTGGCCAGAGTTGTCTAGGGCGGCGCTTCCTAAATTCTCTGTGGTGAAGGATGGTTTTATTTGTTTTGTTTTGTTTTGTTTTGAATTTCCAATCTGTTGCAGACTGATAGTTTTACAAAAGACGATAAAAGTGTCACAGCAAAGTCAGATTGCTATAAAAGTTTCTAAACACTTACTCTCCATTTCTGTGCTTGTCTCACTGTGTACCAGCCACGGTGTGTGAGTTGGCACCAGTCCGTGGAGCCCAGGCTGCGCAGAACTGGCCTGGACAGCATGTGCCTCTTTAATAAGTTGGCGGGAAGATGCTCACTGGGGCCCCAGGGCCACGGGCAGATCTGCCAGAGGTCAGGGGAAGTGAAGGACTTACTTTATAACACTATACAAACCAGAGACAGAAGGGGCTCACTTCTTTGCCCACAAAAGTTCACATCCTTACATGGTAAAGGCCTTAATTTCCTGGGAGGCAGATAAGAAAAATTATTGCCATGGCGACCGGCTGTATTATTGCCACGGTGACCGGCTGTCCCCAGATGCGAAAGCCCTGTGACAGGCGCATCATGCATGGAATGGCAGGGCCGCCCCTGCCAACTGGCGCTGTAGCTGCCTCTGCTTCCGCCCCAGCATAGGCCAAATCAAGGCGCGCGGCGGCGCACTTCCGGTGGCAGGGGATGACGGCAAGGACGGTGGCGTTCCAGACTGCAGCGTGAGCCGTCCCCAGGTCGCTGCTGTCACAGGGACCTTGCAGCCCTGCCCTTCCTGCCCCCCGTCAGTCATGCCCAGAAGTGCTCCACCCGGCACTTCCAGAACCACTTCCAGACAAGCTTCCAGAACCATTCAGGAGCTATGATTACTTCTAAAACTCGAGAAAAGTACTGCTTTCATCCTTGGGAAGTGGAAATATGAATTTGACTTAAAAAAAAAAATACCTTTTCCCTGTTTTGCATTTTTTCCAAAATGAGCACATCTGAGGGGTGGGGAGTAAGCTTTTTAAAACAGCAGTTATCAAAAGAATTCCTGCACCAAGGAACCCCAAATATGCACCTTCCGCATCTTTTAACTCTTTTTTTTTTTTTTTTTTTTTTAAATGCTAACTCTGAGAATCCATTTGTCAAACAGTATCTCAGCTTCTGGGTAACAGAGTGATGAATCAAAAGGACATTGCATCTCATCTTGGGGTAAAAACTCCGAATGCTTTGGAACATTCCAGGAGCTGTCCTCAGAACCTTCCCCTCTGGCGTCCCCAGCCATCAGCAAGGCCCTTTCCATCACCCCCTTCAGGTCTCTGTTCAGATGTCACCATCTCAATGCGGTTTTTCCCGACCACATTATTAAAAGCCCCAGCTGCCCCTTCCCTGCTTCAGTTTTTCCGAAGTGGCATTTATCATCATCCGACACACTCTCTGCTACTAATAAGCATATTTAAGGCGTCTCATCCCTGCCCCATCCCACTGGACCAGAAGCCCCGTGAGGACGGGGACCCCTGTCCTTTTGTCCCCTGGTGTGTGCCTGCTACATGGCGGGTACTCGGTAAATGCTTGTCGAACAGACGAATCCAGGTGGCAGCTCCCCGTGCAGACGAGAAGGTGGGGGGGAGGGCGACGGGCAGGTGCGGTCCAGGCAGAGGCAGGACGTGATGGCGTATCATCCGCGCCACCAACCACATCCTTCCCACTGCCTGCTTCTCGCCTCGGTTGCCAGCACCAGTAAGCCCAGGCGCCCGTCCGAGGCCGGCGCGGTTTTGTCATCTCCTTTCTCCTCCGCAGGAGCAGGCCATAGAGGTCCTCACCCGCTCCAGCCTGGAAGTTGAGTTGGCCGCCAAAGAGCGGGAGATCGCACAGCTGGTGGAGGACGTGCAGAGACTCCAGGCCAGCCTCAGCAAGCTGCGCGAGAACTCGGCCAGCCAGATCTCCCAGCTCGAGCAGCAACTGAGTGCCAAGAACAGCACCCTCAAAGTAAGGGCGCCGGGGGCCCCGGGGGCCGGGGGAGGACCGCACGCCACACGCCACCTCCCTCCCACACGGCCCCGGAAGGAGCCCGGGCGCGGCACGGGGTGTCCGGCTCCCCGCCGACACCCCGAGCTCGTCAGCGGGGCACTTCGGCCCCCGTTGTAGTGACCACGGCAGGAGGTCTCGCCTCAAAGCCAACTCATTTGCCCCGCCGTAGCCGTGGCACCCATGTGTCTCGTTTTTGTTATCTGCAAAGGTCATGGTTAAAATTCCTTCTCTTTTGAAAGCAGAAGTGACTGTTGGGGTTTTATCTCAGGTGAGCTCCAGCCATCAGCCGAGTCTTTCCCTCCAGTGAGACCAGTATAAGGAGGCGTGAGGTTCCCCTGGACTCGTCACTCAGAAGCTCCATCAGGGCTCTTGTCTGGAGAACACCTTGTCCTGATTGACAGCAGGCACGGCAGCCTTGACCTCTGTGAGGCAGCCGGAAGCAGAGTCCTGAAGCCCAAGGCAGCGAGGTGGGGTGGGCCTTGACCCCTCCCGTCAGCCCTTGCCCAGGTGGCACGTCCCTCCTGGTCAGCTGTCCTCGCGTGCAGCCCGTTGTAGAAACCCCGATCCTTGGCGCCCCCCTGCCCACAGCACGCCGCGTGGGCTGGAGTGCCGTTGGCGCGCAGGCCACCTGCAGACGCATTAGCGCAGCTCTGCCGGCCTTCCCCGGCTCCCGGAGAAGGCTGCCGGCGGGAGGACCCAGCACGCCGAGACCCCAGCCCTCCCTGTGCCCAGACAACATGACAGCCAGGGGTTCGTGGAGGGCACATCTGCACCGGGCCCTGCGGGCCCTGCCCCCCACCTGCAGGGATGGTTGTGACCCTCAGGCCTGGGCCAGGCGCCGGGGTCCGGGGCGTGGTGTTGCTTCAGCGCGGGGAGCTCCCACCGTCAGCCGCTGATCTCCCTCCGGCGTCTTTAGCAGTCTAGCCGAAAGCTAGATCCTCTTGGGGCTTCTCAAAAATTGGCGTCCCAAATTCAGAACCCAGAACCTTTTACGTTATATTTTTTTAATTACACTTTATGTAAGGTATTCCCAATCTGTTGAAGTTAGCGTAGTGTGGAGATAGTCGTTGCACCCCAGATTCACACGTCAGAGCCGGCAGGGACTCCTCGGTGGTATCTTATTTGACAGGGAAGAGACAGGACCGGCGAGCGCGCGGGCATCCGCCCTGCCGTCCCCGCTCTATCCGCCCACCGGGCCCCCCGCCCCCGCTCGGCACCCATTCGAGGCGGGTGTGAATGGAGAAGTGACCGACGGCCAATTATAGTCTCTGTGCGCTAAAGAAAGTGGATCAGAGTTGGTTGTAAAAATGTCAGGAGAACTTTTTCTTACGTAAAGTAATTCCAGAATGTGGTTAGGCCCGTTTTGATTTTTTTTTTTTTTTTTTTTTTTTTTCCTCCACGCGTGACCATGTTTCTGAGGCAGAACTCAGTCTCCGGCGAGTCTGTCCTCCCGGCAGCCCCCTGGCCTGACCTCGCTGGCGCCGGGGCACCCACAGCTGATCCTCATTGGATCGTTCTCTGCCTCTTTGGGTGGATTTCGTCCACTGCCTGAGAAACTGCCGGCTGCCCGGGCCCCGTGGAGGAGACGGCGCTGCCGGGACGGGGCGCTGGTTGAGGCCCGGTCACATTGAGGCTCTCATCAGCCTGCCCGCTGAGTGCCAGTACTCACTTTTTATTTCCAGATTCGGTGTCGTTTCCTCGTGTTATAGCCATTTCTGGCCCCAGCAGTGGCCCTGCTATCGGATAATTGGCCTTCCCCTCCTTTGTTACAGTTCAGGGCTTCGACTCAAGTCCATGATGCGTTTGACTACATGAGAGGGAGGCTGTAGACCTTACGTTTTTTATTATAGAGCAATTTCTTCTAAATCAGTTAAGGTTTTAATGTTTTCCTTCAGCAAAAATGAAACGCAGTTTCACAAATTAATGTTCTTTATCCGTATCTTGGGGGAATTCTTTAATACTGTGCAGTTAATGAAACAATTCGGCAATACTTCTTCCAAAATTATTACTCCCTTATCTTCATCTGATCTGATAATCAAAACATGTCCTCTAGTAACAGGACTTCTCTGATTTTAATTATCTTAACCCCTTGTCGCCAGGAGTGAAGCTCTCCCTGATACCGAACCCACACGCAGAAAGTATCAGCCTTCCCCAAACGGGCACGTCAGCCTCCCTCGCCCAAAGGAATAAGGTTAATTGAATGAGATACTTCCCTGGGCTTTTTTTTTTTTCTCCTAACGTGTATAATTTATAGTCTCAAATCTAAACTAAGCGGCGAAACAATTACCAGAAAAATATTTTATGAATGAGACCTGTCAAATCGGCAACCTGATGCTTTTGTGGCGGGGGTCTGGGTCCCAGCCGTGGTAGCCGCTGGAAGCAGCCAGGAGCCGCCCCTGAGCTTCCCATTTCCTCCTCCTCCCGCTCCCACTATCCCCAACCCCCCGACACCCCATCTTTTCCATCTTGGACAGTGTTGTCCAGCTTTGTGGGCTCGGGTTGGGATCTACGTCTGAGGATGCTCCAGCCTCCAGCTGTCTCTCAGCATCCTGGTGCGGTGGGTGGTTTCACCGTGGACGCTGACCATGACCTCTGAGATAAATGCTAAAGTGCTTGATGACGACGGTCACCGGTCTCACAAGGCAGGAGGCGTAACGGACAAGTCTTTTTTTCTTTTGGCCATGCCGTGTGGCGTGCAGGATCCCGACCAGGGATCGAACCCGCGCCCGCTCACAGTGGAAGAGCAGCGTCTCAACCACTGGACCGCCAGGGAAGTCCCACGGACACGTCTTGAGATTATGGAGTCTTGAGCTTACTGGGGTCTCCTCCACCAGGAGCCCCTGGGGGTGCACTCTGTAATGGAACACGTTTGGGGACCAAGTGGTTTCCTTCTCCGAGCACCTTGAAACACTCCCTCTCTTTGCGACTAATGCTTTCTTCCCTTCACCTTCGTAACTGATTGATGATTATGAGGATAAATTGCCAGTTGGGTGTTTACCAGTCTCTCTCCCCATGCTCTACTTTTTCAAGCCAGGTTCACCATCACTAGCCACATACAGTGGTGCATCCTCTAACCTTCAAATAGACATCAAAACCAACTCAGAAGTGGGAGGTGTTTCTTCCTGCCTGATCTGACAAGTACCGCAGCACCGTGCCACTTGTCAAGGATAATTCTGTATTCATAATCAATGAAATAACCCGACTGCCATTACAAGGCTGCTGTTTCTGATAACACTATTCTGGGGTCTTCTGTTGGAACACTTCGGTACAGAGGCAGTGTAATGTGGCAGTCACCTGCATTCTACTCCCTAGGGCACAGGAAGCAATGCTACCAATAGCTCAGGTTTAAGATGGGTGTTTGTAAGAAAGACTTACAAACTGAGGCCAGTCTCCCCTAGGGGGAAATGCTATTTTCTGCAGATGCTTTAAAGATCAGTACTTCTCACTGGGCGGGTGGGCAGCTGTGCTCCATTCACCTGGGGGCCTTTTTCCAAACTGCACAAGCCTCCCCAACCCTCTGCACCCCTCACGCCACCTCCCGAGGTTCTGATGGGTCCTTTTGAGCCACCGTGGGGCACAGTGTGTCCCTCGGGGGGTGGGGACAGGACAAAAGACCCACAACCGCTTCTCTGCACTCGTTCAGCGCCTTTAATTCTGGACGCTGCCCCTTTGGTTACGTAAGCTCCCTCACCGGCCGTGTGTTTCCTCTGCACCGGGGCTGCCCTTGACCGCATTTTAACGAGCATCTCATCGTCTCAGTGTGTGAAGCTCCGACATCCACGTTCCGTGGGTCGCTTGCCGCGGGTGGGCATGACGATAATTGCTGTCTCGGGGAGGAGGTGCCAGCCAGCCCATGGCTGTAGAGGGGAGGCCTGTGCGTGTCCCTCCGTGGCCCCTGCCCTCCCTGGATGGCACGAGTGAGTTTTAATGTCACGCATCCCGGTATCAGAGAGCCCGGGAGCTGAGCCTCCCTGAGCCTTGTCCTGGCTGCATCTTGAAGGCACTGTGAACACAGACTGAAGGAAGCAATCGTGAGCCTTCCACGGGGAGAGGGGGCTGAAGGGGGCCCCGGGCAGGGAAGCAGCAGCGGAGATGCCCCAGAGGGAAGAAACCGAGGGCCTCTTCCCTCTGGGGCATCGTGCTACAGGCCTCAAGGCCGGTTATCTGCATTGAGGTCATCAGTAAATCGCTACAAACCGGTGGGCATTACTGGAAATGCTTCAGGGAGCTAATTGTGGGAATCTACGGTGAATCCTCTTAGACACACGTGCCCCTGGTCACTGGGTGAGTACATCTAGATATTCACCCGCGGATGACCCCCAGCTTGTGGCCCACTTAGCCGACCATGCAGTGTCCAAGTAGCTGAGATATTGAGCCAGGACCCTCCTGGACCATGATGGCACCATTCCATGAGAAGGAGTTGGCTCCCGTCCGCCCTGTGCCTGGGTCACAGCTCATGGAAGTTGGAGGTGACTTGTGATGGGGTTGCCACACAGGGGTCCCCCTTTTCTCTCCAGAGCCACACTTCTCCAGCTGGCAGCAAGGCCTCCAATGTCATGGTCACTCTCCCCACCCCCTGGCCTGGGGGCAGGGGGGTCTCGCCTTTTTGTCTTGCGTTCTCAGCCTCCCTGTATGTAGTGCACGCACGGCGCCCACCTGGGCGTCCCTGGGCTTCTCCCCCGGGCCAGCCTCAGCAGGTCCTAAATTTACATAACTGCCACCTCTCACCAAGGAACAGTGGAGACCCGAGGGGGTCCCCGTTCAGGTGAAAAGGAGGGGCACGCTGCCTAGTTCCAGACCCCAGAGAGGTAGAGTCAACCTCAGACCCCTGCCTGGGGTCCACGTCAGGGTGAGGGGCCACACACCGACGCCCCTAACCTGAGCTGTGGGTCTTCAGACAGCACGGCCGAAAGCCTGGCTCCGATTATCCCAGAGGCAGAAGGCAGAGCTGCCTGTAAACTGCAACAGCCACCTCTCCGGCCCCGTCCGCTGTGTGGCAAAGGCGTGTTGCTGCCTTGACCCCTTGCTGTGCAACCCGGAGGACGAGGTCTTTCGAGGGTCTTTGCGTCAGTCTCTGTGCCAGAGGCCCCTTAAGTTGGTAGCCCTAGGCCCCACGTTATAACTCGACTAAGACAGGTATCTTTTATAAACTCAGTGCCTCATTTGCTGCACACCAAAATGCTTTGCATTTTAAATTAAAATGCCTCATTATTTGAGTCTTAGCCAGGATTTTAAGAACTTCAGACAGATAGTGCTCCTAGCAATTCAAGAAACATTTGATGAGCTCCTGCGAAGTTCTGGAACCACATACGTGCTCTATAGTATTAAACGTGTGTGACGAATGTATCATCAAACCACCGTGTTTGAGGGTGGTTTGCAGCCTGCGCTTGTGCGTCCGACATTTCCTCACCGCTGTCCTTTGGAAACCCTTCTTCTTACTCTTCCCCCTTCCCAGATGAGGAGCGTGAGGCCCGACAGGCTAAGCCCGTCACCCAGGGCCACACTCAGCCAAGTGGGACTGAGCTAGAAGCCCAGCTCCGCCCTAGACCTTTCCTCCCCTCTCTATACAAGGTCAGAGTGTGTTCCTGTACAAGAGCACCTTTTCAGGAAGGCGACCCGCTCGCCAGATTCTGCATTCATGGCGCAGGATGTGGGGCTGCCTTTCCTGCCATCGGCCTCAAACAGCCAGAGCTGCTCTGGACATCTGTCCTCCTCCGTGGATCTGCCAGAGAGCGGCGGGGACGCTTGGAGGTGGCAGACTGGGATGTGGAGAACTTCATAAAGGGAGCCCCTGGATTGAGGACCACAGAGTGTCTTCAGAGCCATTTAGTCGTGTTCAGTACCACCCACCAGGGATAAAGTAGTCGTAACTTCAGTAATAACAGTCACCATCGTTACTGAGTGCTTTACCACAGGCTAAGCACTCAGTATTGCAGTTGGGGCTCTTGTCCCTGCACGTTCCACATCCACGGATTCGGAGGGCCAAGTGCCCTACGCCATTCTGTATAAGGGACTAGAGCATCTGCAGATGTGGTACCACAGGGGTCCTGGAGCCAAATCCGCCCTGGGTACCAAGGGACGACCGTTTCATTTAGTCCTCAGGAAAGCACTGTCCCGTGTGTACCATTATCCCCACTTTATAGATGAAGACACCGAGGCTTAGAGAAGTGCAGTGTCTTTTCCAGGGTCACTCTGCAGCTAAGTGGTGGAGCCAGGACTCGGCCCGGGTCTGTCGGGCCCCAGCCCACCGGTGCCTCACTGCTTCCTGCACTTGCTCTGGGCAGTCTGGGCAGCCTCGCGCTCTGCCACGGCCTTTGGTGCAGACCCCCTGTGGGGTTTTTTTCTTTCTTTCTTTCTTTCTCTGGACGGACAGACAGATGCTCTGCAGACGTGTCGCGATCACTGAAGAAGATGACATGTGGGGTGTGGAGCCGGGCCTGGGATCTGGCCCACTGCTTGATGAGCATTGGCAAAATCCTAGGGAATCGTCTCCAGAGGAACGACGGCCTGGAGCACCTGCTGCCCTTTCCAGGCAGGACCCTCTGAAACCAGACGTTACGGGCGCCCAGCAAGGAGTTTCTGGCCAAAGAACAGAGCTGAGGGCGCTTGGGCTCTTGCCTGTGTGGGCCCACCCCCAGCCTGCCGCCCCACGCGGGGTCCTGAGACAGCGCTCCGCTGGGAGCTAGGTGGGGACCGGCTTTGTGAGGTGCCCCCCACCAGGCCCCCGTCCAGGTGTCTGCTCAGCGGAGGTTTGCGGGCGCCATCTTGATTTCTTCCTGACTATGCTGCCCCCCAGGCAGATGGCAGAAATTTCAGTGGAAGTTGTTTGGTTCTCAGTAGTGAAAACTCATATTTAACCAGACAGATTCCAGCCCGAAAACCTTCTGATCTGGGCTGATCGAAGGCCTGCAGCCGTGCTCTCAGGGAACCCGCAGCAGGACCTGGCAGCGACAGTGGTCCCGCGTCGAAGGCCCCTCGGTGCCAGCATCTGCACCGGCTCCTTGTCTTGTGCCCCTTCGCTCAGTACTCGGAGGTCACCGGTCTTCCCATCTCACAGATGAGCCGCTGATTGACGTGCCCAAAGGGCCCGGCTCGTGAGTGACAGAGCCGACTCCAGGTTCTGGGCCGTGCCAGGTCCAGCAGCTTCGTGTCTGTCATTCTTCCTGCCCGTCTCCTGTTCTCTGAACGTGACCACTTTTTATGCGTGCTCCGCGTGCAGCGTCAGTGAGTCCCACCCTCCGCAGGTGCTTTGTGTCCCGGCGGCGCTGGGCAGTCTTGTGTTAGGAAGGGCTTCCCGCTATCCGACCACAGGGAGGAGAATGAAAGAATCGTGTCTTCATGAGCACCTTCTGAGCATCTTTTGTCGGAAAATGAGTACATGCTACCCTGTCTGATTATGAGGAGAAACCATAATAATACAGGCAAGAGGTCTTAAAAAGGAACTAGGGCAGAGCAATTCTACACAATGGAAAATACACACACAAGAAACCACCAGCAAAGGCAACCGCCAGCAAAGGCAAAAGGAAAAGATGGGCTAAATGGGGCCACGTGGGATTCAGGTGAGCATCAAGGCTAGTGGGCCAGGTGGGACTCTTCTCCCCAAATTCTAGAATGTTCTCAGTCGGCTTTAAACTGTGATCATAGACGTGGCTGGTCAAGTAGAGCCTAAAAAGGTAACTAGAAGCCCTGGGGATGGGAAGGGCCTGTTGATTCAAGAAGTGGAATTTGTTCACCCCAGGCTTGGAAAGATGCTAAGTGGTCAGGACCCCCTGCTGGCTGAGTCTTTGTGTTTTATGTCAAGCTGTCTTACTTCCCACAAAGAACGCCTCTGGTTGAGGGGGAAAGGGCAAAAACAAACTAGGCCAAAGCACCTTCACAGAAGGAAGCACCCTCTGCCGACTACTCTACAGCAAAGGCTCTTCCTGGCAAGAAGGCCCTGCAGGGCTCCGGGCACAAACAGCCACATGGGTACCAAGTGAGCTCACAGAGGCGCATGGAGCACAGCAGAGCCTCACCGTACCTGGGAAGCTTGCCAAAGGACCCCTGACTTTTCCCTCTGAAGGGCATTCTAGGGCCAGGGAGTCAGCCATGCCCAGCCGTGGCCCTGCTGGCCAGGGTGCCCTGCGAGGGCCCTCCCTGCAGGACCGTCTGTCGGAGAAACCACTGACCACCCAGCGGACCGGCCTCCACTGCTAAAATCCCCTGCGTCTGGGGGGATCCCTCCAGAAATACAAACGCATTTTCCCTGGTGCCTATCTGATGCTGGCCTCAGTGACAGAAGGGCCGTATCTCTTATCAGCAGGGTCCCACCAAAGGTGCTGACAATTAACCGTACGTGTCAGCTGGCCTCGCGTAGTTTGTGAAAAGCCACACACCGCTTTTAAACCACCAGGAGAGCGTCTCTTCATCCTGTTGGCCATTTTGTGGGATTTCATACAAAATGGCCTTTTCCTTGTTCGGTTTTCCACTTCTGTAAAGCTTTTTCCTTCTACTTTCATTGGGGTTTATGTTACAACCTTATGGTTGCCGTGTGTGTGTGTGTGTGTGTGTGTGTGTGTGGTGTGCGCGCATGCCTGTGCTCGCTCAACATCAAGCAACAAGCAAAGGACAAGGGATGACTCCACAGTTGTCACCTTTCACTGTGCATGTCTGGGCTCCCTCGGGGCTGCTGGATGCTTCACAGGGGACATAGTCAGTGAAGGGTCTTAGCCCCTTGGGGCTGCCATGACGGGATACCAGAGACCAGGTGATGTAAGCCACAGACGCTTTTGTTTCTCACAGTTCTGAGGCTGGAAATCCAAGATGAGGCTCCAGCATTTTCTGTGTCTGTTGAGGGCTCCCTTCGTGGTTCACAGACTGCCGTCTTCCCGCTGTGTCCTCACATGGTGGAGACGTTGAGGGGCCTCTCGGGGGTCTACCTTTAGGTCACTAATTCCACTCATGACCTCAACACCTCCCAATAGCGCCACCTCCTGATGCCATCACCATGTTGGGGGTTAGGATCTCAACATTTGAATCTGGGGGGACACCACATTCAGTCCACGGCAGAGCCCATCAGCCTTTTGCAGACACGACCACTAATAAAATCCCTCTCTGTTTTCAGCAACTGGAAGAAAAACTCAAAGGACAGGCTGACTATGAAGAGGTGAAGAAAGAGCTAAAGTAAGTTTGGAGATGCAGCCCGGCCATTGACAAGCCAGGGCTCGCTGGGGACGTTTGCTAAGGAGACACCGTGTCAGCGAGGGGGCAGCTGCCGGGTCCTTGGCAGACGCTGCACCACTGGGCCACTCAACATGGCGGGTGTTTGCGCTCAGGCCTATGCCTGAATTCTTTGGACTTTTTATGAAACTCTGTGCATAAAAAATTGCCAATATGCACGGAATCAGGGGAGACACTGCCTTTGTAGGAAATATAAACTATGAGCTTATTTTTTAGCTGTAAGCTGCCCAGACAGAAGGAGAACAGAGCAAGGAAACATTTTCCAATTGAGGCCTCACACCTCCCTGGCTTAAACTGCGGGACTTTCTTCCCCCAGCCTCCACCCGAGAGGCAGCAGCCGAAAGCTTGTCATCCTTTGGTGCTGCCGCTCACGTTGTCACGCTTAGAAGCTCCCTCCTCGGGCCCCGGCGCCCAGCCTGACCCTCCCGCCTCAAACTCCTTCCCCTGAGCTGCCCTTGGCCCGCCTAGGGGCAGTCCCCCCAAGGCCGCCCCTTGTCCTCCTCCCTCGCCTCGAAGAGTCTCACCCGAGCTGCCCCCTCCTCCCCAGCCAGGTTGGCAGACACTGCAGAGGAGTCGCTGGGCCTGGGTCCCTGCAGGCTCCGGGCCTCTCCCCTGCTGCTGGCCGCCTCCGCTTCCCGGGGGCCTTGCCACGCCCTCGGCATACCCTTGTGCCCCCAGCTGCACCCCGACCCCGCAGCAGATCCCCCAGTGCTCTGCCCGAAGGAGGGGACAGACGCCCGCAGCTCCCGGAGCCTTTGCCTCGAAACGACTCTCCTCTGGTCTCGGCGTCTCCCTCCCGTCTCTCCAGGCTGACCCCAGCACGCTGGCCCCTTCCTTCCTACTCCTCGCATCAGCTCTTTTCGCTCTTGCTGACATTTTTAATTTCTCCTTTTAAAATAAGCCTACACCCACTCCCCGTGCTGTTCTTCGGATTCTTAATTCCATTCCCTCGGGTTTGCTAAAAAAGCCCACTGGAAGGCCTCTTCGACCTTCTCGCCCCTGCGTCAGCAGCCTCCTCCCTGGCGGGGAGGCTCCTGGGAGCTCCGCTCACTTCTCTCCCCGAGCGTCCTCGCCCCCGTGACACAGCGGGCCTCCGCACGCCTCCTTGGACAACCCCTCAACTCTCTGCAGGTCCAGCTTCTTTTGAGCTCTGTCCTCTCCCCCACCCCATTTCCGGGAGGTGTATTTTTTACTTATCTACCCGCCTCCCCATCCCTTTCCCTCTTCTTCCCGCCTCAAAAGAAAGAAAAAAAAAAAAAAAAAATGTGTGCCCTCCCTAGTGTTGAATCAGAAAACCTGACTTGAAGGCCTTCTCCCAAGCCCCCGCCCTTCCCGGGCTGAGGCCAGTCCCACAGCCCCTCCTCTGAGCTCACGTCTCTGGCCGAGAGCCAAGGCCTCTTGGCCCCAGGCTGCTCCCTCCCAGGTCCGCCTGCCCGGCCCCTCGCGGCCCTCACCCTCTCGCAGGACAGCCTCCCACATTCCTGCCGGCCCTTCTGCTACATCTGCCCACCAGGGCCCCAGCACAGCCCCATTCAGGTGGCTCTTCCGCTAGAAGGTGTCCCTGGCGTCCCAGTCCCTGGCCATCCACACGCCCTCTGGACGCACGCCAGCGCCCGTTCCGTCCCGTCTCTTCCCCCGAGGTCCCCACCGTACCCCACCCCAGGAGTCTGTAAAGCATCTTGCTCCTTCAAGGCCCTTCACAAACACTGACGTCTCGTGAGACAGGCCCGTCTCCTGCCCGGGTTTTCTCCCGCTGGTGCGGTTTGGATTTTGTCTTCCACCCAGAATCACCTGTAGGGCCCCTGAGGACGAGGAGTGGTTCTGAGTCTGCACGGCGCCAGGCACGCAGTAGGCTGTCGGTAAACTTGGTGAATAAATGAAGAGACACTGATGTTTTCAGTATAAATTCAGACGCACTCAGTCTTTTCTTACATGATCCTAAAGAGGCCCTCAGACAAGAATATAGCTGCAAACAATGCGACAGCCACGAAGAAAAGACAGGCTTGTCCAGACTGCTCGCCTCTTCTCTCCTGGCTGATGCAGTGAGGCCCGGGGTTCTTATTATTCTCGGTAGTAGCTCATCATAAAACAAAATTATGAGCTCCTCCGTGTTCCCATTTTGTTAGTTTACACGACAGGGGCCACTACAAAGATACAACCACAGGGAAGCCAAGGGCGGTCGGCTCCTTACTGAACCTCCCGGGGGCCATGGCACAGAGGGGGCCCCTGGGCCCCGGGCACGCTGTGCTCTCCGGATGGCACTGCCGTTGATCTTAAAGAAGGGCCGAGGCTAGAGTCACAGCTGGGAGAGCGCAGGAGGCCCGGTGCCCGGGATGGAAGCTGCCTTCTTTCTCACCTTCCCGCCTCGAGCGTGAGGGGAGCGCCTGGGCTCCTTGGGGCCGCGTGGACCCACAGGAAGAAAGGAGCGTCCACGTGTGCGGAACGCTGCGAACAGCAGTCCTGGGCCCCCGCGCTCACTCGGTTCTCGGACTTGTTGACACAGGCCGAGACCGGAGCGGTTTCCACGGTAAGGAGAACAAAGGAGACGTGAGCCCTCGCGCCCACACCTTGGCAGTGGCTCCTTCCCCAGCCTGGGCTGCGGACGGCCCACTGCCGCCTTTGAGCCATCCAGCGGTGGGGCCTCGCCCCCGGCCCATGCCCGGGCGGCAGCTGCCAAGTGTACCTGAGGGGCAGCGGCCAGGGGCATCGGTTCCTCTCCCCGGCTTCCTCATTACAGCTTTTTCAGCCCTTCTCAGCTTTACAAATACATTCCACTTGCAGCAGTGTTACGTCTGCGTTCAACTTAACTTTAAAATTATACTCTGAACAGACCTGGTGTGATTCCATATGGAATGATTTACATGCTGGGCAAGAAACTTTCGCTGGCCAACTGCTAGTCGAATAGTTATTCCAGAGACGCTATCAGATGATAAAGCTGCCAGGGAAGTAAGTTGTTAAAGTTGTCAGCTCCTCGGTTCCTGGAGAGCAGGAAGCCGTGACGTGACCGCTCGTTAGTGCGGCCGCCCCCAAAGGTCCGAGCAGGGGTAACGGCTCTGTCTTGCTCTCCGCAGCATCCTGAAGTCCATGGAGTTTGCTGCGGCCGAGGGAGCTGGGACGCAGGTACATGGTCTCCCTTTGCTTTCCGCGTACGTGAGCATCCGTGTCGCTGCTTCACCATCGCGGTGTTTCTCCTCATGAATATTTCACCAAGTTAAAGCAAATTATCTTTAACTTAAAAGGGGCAAGAAGAGAAAAGTCAGTGTCTTTCAAACTGCTAACCGCGTTCATGTGAAATTGCAGTGTAACTTGGGCAGGTACTAAGAACGTGGGTACAGACGATTCCAGGTTGTGTTAAAAGGATCAGCCCCAAATGGACTGACTTAGGAATTTTTATTATCTATACTGCCTCACGTGGACAAGAAACGGGCACGATGACGATGGCACACGGTAACCCAGTGGCCAATTAAAAGCTTAAGTCATCACGTGGCATCCTGCTCCTGATTCCCGGAAGGCAGCCTCTGACTCTTGGTGGCTGGCACCCAAAGGAGGTCACCTGTGCAGGCCTTTCTGACAGGTGTGTGGCTCCCATTCCCTAACAAAGCGTAGGTCTAGATGCTCGGATTTGGGTACAGAAGAGGGAATAATTAGCTGTCTGGAAGCTGTGTGAGCCTGGAAAGAGCGAAATTCCTTCAGCTGAAACGAGTTATCTCAGAGAGGAACTCGAGTGTTGTCCACGCGCGTGGAGCACCCTCGCGGGGAGGGCGGGGGGCGGTCAGGTCGGAGCGGGGATCCTGGGGGCCCGGCGGCCCCGCGGTGAGCCCCGCTCTGCCCCGTCTAGGACTCATCCAGGCCCCTGGAGGTACTGCTGCTGGAGAAGAACCGCTCGCTGCAGTCCGAGAACGCCGCGCTGCGCATCTCCAACAGCGACCTGAGTGGTAGGTTGACAAGGTCTCGCGTCCGCTCGGCCCCTCCCGGGGTCGAGGAAGAGGAAGACGAACCGTGAGTCTGGGCCGATGCATGGCGGGCGTCGCCGGGCGATGAGAATTTGACTAACGAGCGTCCGTCTCCTCCTCGTCCTCCTCACCCCACCCCCCCCGCCCCCACCCGCTCCGAGACGGTCCAGGCGAGGCGCGTGGCCGCAGGGCGTCTGCGGAGCGCAGGCAGGCCGTGCTGCGGGAGAGCCCACGAGGGCGCTCGCTCGCGGACGGTGGCTTTTCTGGTCTCTTCTTGGTTGTGCGGCCTCTCCCGTGGTGTTTCCGGGGCTGCTTCCAGGGCCGAGGCCCTGCCCTTCCCGGCTCAGTGGAGCTTTTCTTCCTTTGTCAGGTTTTCCTTGGGAACGCCTCCCCCATCCTTAGCCTTTCTTTGCTCGTCCCAAAGTGGTGGCGTCACTGACTGCTTCGGGTTTTGGCAGCTGGTAAAGCGTTTAAGAGTGTCTCGGGCTCCGATGATATTTCATTCTTAAAATGTGCGTGCCTTCGATCGAGTGGACTCGGTGCGGTGCATTCGCCTCAGAGCAAGTGGTGTGAGAATCCGTTGGTCCCAAAATGTCAGTGTTCGCTGCTCCTCAGGTGGGGCCCTTCTGGTTGTAGCTCAAATGCTAGAGGCCCGATGAGAGGCCCGCGACCTGCCGACTCTTTACTGTGTGTGGTACCGGCTCCTTGTCACGTTAGGAGTTTGAGTCTATGTCAAGGGGGACTCTCCAGGCTGCAACGTACAAGAAAGGTGCAAACATGAAATGCATGTTGCTTGTTTCGGGGGGGCCTCGTTTGGCTCACTTAAAAATTCAATTGAAAAACAAACCAACACACCTCATTGGCCCTTGTAAAAAAAAAAAAAAAAAAAATCTGCACTTTTTTTTTTTCCCTTTTGCGGGGCAAACTTTGCATCTTGGTCTTGGTTTTTTTTCCCTTTTGAATCCCCCATAATGCATTATGTTTGCCCTTCCTTGTAGGGTCAGCCAGGAGAAAAGGGAAAGACCAGCCTGAGAGTCGGCGTCCTGGACCTTTGCCGGCCTCCCCTCCTTCTCAGTTGCCCCGCAACACGGGGGAGCAGGCTTCCAATACTAATGGTACACACCAGTTCTCACCAGCGGGGTTAACGCAAGACTTTTTCAGCTCATCCCTGGCAAGCCCCAGCCTGCCCCTGGCTTCTACGGGAAAATTTGCACTAAACTCTCTCCTCCAACGACAGCTAATGCAGTCCTTCTACTCCAAGGCCATGCAGGAAGCAGGAAGCACAAGCATGATTTTTTCAACAGGTCCATACAGCACAAACTCCATATCTTCCCAAAGTCCATTACAACAAAGCCCAGATGTAAATGGCATGGCCCCGTCTCCCAGCCAGTCAGAAAGTGCTGGGAGCATCTCCGAGGGCGAGGAGATAGACACTGCAGAAATCGCCCGGCAGGTGAAAGAGCAGCTGATCAAGCACAATATCGGACAGCGCATTTTCGGACACTATGTCTTGGGACTGTCTCAAGGGTCCGTGAGCGAGATTCTGGCCCGGCCCAAGCCGTGGAATAAACTGACGGTTCGCGGCAAGGAGCCGTTTCACAAGATGAAGCAGTTCCTCTCGGATGAGCAGAACATCCTGGCTCTTCGCAGCATCCAAGGCAGACAAAGAGGTGAGAGACTCATGGGTTGGTGCCCACGTGTGAGCCCGTCATGGAAAGGTGTGTGTGTGTGTGTGTGTGTGTGTGCGTGCGTGTGTGTGTGCGTGTGTGCGCGCGTGTGCGCGCGTGAGAGGAGACGTTTGTTGTGCGTCACATCAGGTACAGCTCTCAGTCCTGCCATTGCCAGAGCTCGGGGCCGAGGGGCATGATCTAAGGCTGTCAGACTTGGGGGTGGGGGGCCTGGCTCTGAAAATCGCTCAGCACCTCTCGCCTAGTAGACTCGCTATTTCAATACCACGTACTGAGTCGGAGGGAATTACCTCACGCTCGACGTTCTGCTGCGTTTCGTGTCCAGCGATCCTCCCGGCCTTAGGTGCTGGCCTCACGTGGGGAGGGGCCCGCGGGTACCACCCGGCCCTAGAGCAGCAGCGTTGGCCGGGGGCGGTCCTCACGCAACGCCGGGTCCACGAGGAGGGCAAGTCGACCACGTGCGCCGCCCCCCCGCCTCCGCACCAGTGGGAGCGAGGCCCACGGTCACGCTCCCCGCGTTTACGTCCCGCTAGCGATCTGTTTAGCATAATCGGCGAAACACGCCTGCCTTGAGTAAAATACATGAAAGTTGTATTAAAACACGCTTCCCACCCCCCGCCCATAAAAAGATTAAAAGTCCGTCCCGTCCCTAACTGCAAGAACTCCTTCCCTCTTTAACGACAGGGGATCCTTCTGCTAAGTCAGCAGTGATAGAGAAAGGGACTCTTCTCAGACGCACTTGAGATGTAGACTCAGAAAAGGGAGACGCTTCAAACAGCGTCCATTTGCACAAAGGGCACTGAGCCTTTCACGGCGACGTTAACCGAAATTGACTGTCTTTGGATGATTTAATGCGAGCTTTGTTCCGGGGCTGGTGGGCGATCCGCTTAGCGGCCCTGCTTCCTCCGTTTGACCCCCGTGGCGCTGGTGCCGCAGGCCACCACCTAGGTCCAATCTAATCCCCTTTGGTGGCAGAGCCGTGGCCTCTGTGAGCCGGTCAGCCAGGGAAGGGTCTCTCCGAAGTTTCTAGTGACTCCCAAGTGGCACAGGCAGCCCTGAGCCCTCTCTGTAGTGACAGGCGGCTCAGATTTCATATCACGCAGCCCATGTCGTCAACACCACCATCCCCCTGATTGTTTTGTTCTTACCACACTTGTTTTTCAACAGAGAATCCAGGCCAGAGCCTGAACAGACTATTTCAGGAAGTACCGAAACGAAGAAATGGGTCTGAAGGTATGTCGCAGGCAGGTGTTTTTCTTTGCAGTTAGTAACCTAGGAAGCAGCATGTCCTTAGCTGTGTATTTGGGTTAAAACTGTACAGTGTGATTCTGGCCTGGAACCTGATGGAAAAACAGAGCTAGTAAGTATAAAACAAAGCACGGGTTCAAGTACGCACGGCCCCTTCCCCCTGAGCTGCCCGCGCTCTACCGAGCGCAGGAGGGGGCGGCCCCACTAAGATGAGCCCCAAAATGCGAATCCCACACCGGCCCCCCTCTTAGATTCAAATTACGCCTTGCCCCATTTTCTCAGAAGCAGGTGAAAGAGTAACATTTGTTGCTCTGAGAAGAATCAGGTGACTGAGTCAGATGAGATACTGCTGCTTCCTTGTACCTTCCCTGAACTCTGAAATCTGTCGAGGGCATGACAGAGGAGACAGATCCCAAATGGAACCCGCTCGCCAGGCCCCATGGCACTCATCGGGGTTGCAGCTTTGATGGGGTTTTGTCCCGGTGGTTTGCTTGTTTTTAAACGGTTTAATGTGGCGGCTCACACTTAGTGAGGTAGTGACCAATTCAAACACGTGGACGGCTTCCGGGAAGAACCGGGGCCAGCCCCCGGGCCATGGTAGCTTCAGCGCATCTGCGCACGTGGCTGCTCGGCAGAGCATCACCACGTGACCGAAAGACGGAATTCTTGCCCTTTAGGCACGTCCGCAGGCTTCTCTCCTTGTCCATAAATTTTAAAAAGGTAGTATGTGAGAAGAGACCCGAAAATTTTAACTTAAGCCTTCAGCCTCTTCACCTTGTACGAGCAAACGGTAGCGAGAGAATCAGCCTCCACCCCTTGTCCTCTCTGCCCATTTTTCCGCTCTGGGATACTGGCCTCAAGGACACGTACAAAGCCTTGAACGTAGTCCCAAGCCAAAGCAGCTGTTGGAGTTGTTTTTAAATGACTCACAAAAAAAGCGTTGCCTTTTAATCCTTCATCTTTTTCTTATACCGGATTAAATGATTCGCTCTCCCTGGTCCCACCCCACGGGTGACGTCCAGCTTGGATAACGTGAGAGCTTGTCCCACTGGCCGAATACTGTTTGACGCCAGGTGGAGTCAGTAGGAAGCCCTTCCTGCCCCGGGGCCGTGGTACCTGCTGTGAAGTTGCACGCACAGCAGGTACAGGTAAACGGGAGGCCACGCCTAGCCTCCGTGTCATCACCGGCCTCAACTCGGCAGCTATTTATCAGAATGACGTCTTTGTGCAGCCCTAAATTTTGTTCCAGGTGTGGGTTTGATGTCATTGGTGTGGCTTCTCCCTGCAGGTAACATCACCACCCGGATCCGAGCCTCAGAGACCGGGTCCGATGAAGCAATCAAGTCCATCCTGGAACAAGCCAAAAGGGAGCTGCAAGTACAGAAAACCGGTACGGAGTCCGAGTCTTCCACCACTGTCTTCCACACTTAGTTGAAAGAATTGTCATGAGCGTTCTGGTCAGCGGTAATTAACTTTGTTAAAAAAAAAAAAAAAAAAAAAAAAAAAGAATGTATGTTTTCAAGGCTTTAGGCAAGCACAGAGGGAAGCAGGTCTGTGTGATGTCTATTTTGCTAATAGTTGCCATTCTAGGTCATTCCCTAGCATCGACTCAAGAACGTACCCCTGGCCTAGAATCTCCGGGACTTAAATTAGCAAGTAGTTTGTATCAGATTCCCTTTTTTAAATGCAACACAGGCTTTTGCTACTTGGGTCTGTACTTGACCACAGCTGCTTTATGGAACAAACGTTGCCAGGGAGGAGCAGGGAGTGTTAAAGGGTGGATGTCCCCACCTCTGCAGTCCGTCTGCTTCAGGAATCGGCCCTCAGAGCTCCCCGAGAGCTGCCTTGTGTAAGAGAACACCCACATTTCAGCTTTCCTCCGGCTGAGCTTTGACTGAGAGGCGCGCCAGGCTGTAGATTGAGCTCCGACCTTCCGCTAGAGAGGAAACCTGAGTGCTCTACCCGGGGTTCAACACAGACACCCCCCTGCGCTGTGCCCACGAGGCCCCTGCTCCGTGGAGTCCTTCCACCACAGACGTGGTCGCGAGGCCCCACCAGGCCTGGCCGCAGGCAGCTGTGACCGCTTAGCACCTGCCGCCACCTGGTCACTCCCCTGGGTTCCTGAGCTAGGGCCTCTCCACTGGCCCTCCCCCTCCCCCTCCCCCTCCCCCTCGCAGGCAGCTGTGACCGCTTAGCACCTGCCGCCACCTGGTCACTCCCCTGGGTTCCTGAGCTAGGGCCTCTCCACTGGCCCTCCCCCTCCCCCTCCCCCTCCCCCTCCCCCTCCCCCTTGGTGGCCACACCGTAGTCACCCACCCAGAAGGGGATCTGAGCTAACAAAACCACTGGAATTTTGGGATATAGCACATGAGAATGTTAAGTTTAAAGTCATCCCGGGAAGAGTCACAGAGCATTTGCACACGTGCCCCCACCCCGCCCCCTCATCACACTCGTGATCATAACTTACCCCTTCGGCTGGTGTGTCGCAGAGGCCGTGTGGTCGCACAGCAGGCGCGTTGGCCCCTCTGTCACTGCTCGGACAGGGTGCGTGAACGTTTCACGACGGGGGAAACGTTGGAAAAACAGAGCCGTGAGGTTCTCCCCAGTAACCTGCACGCGGTGGCAGGTCGGGTCAAGGTGAAGTGGAGTGAAAAAGCACGGGGCGGTGCCGCCACCGTCTCACCTCTGTGTTTGCTCCGCAGCAGAGCCGGCCCAGCCTTCCTCGGCGTCCAGCGGCGGGAACTCCGACGACGCCATCCGCTCCATCCTGCAGCAGGCCCGCCGCGAGATGGAGGCCCAGCAGGCCGCCCTCGACCCCGCCTTAAAGCCAGCGCCGCTGTCCCAGACGGACATCGCCATCCTGACCCCCAAGCTAATGCCCCCCTCGCCCATGTCGTCGGTGTCCGGTTACTCTCCATTAGCCGTCTCCCTGAAGAAGCCCCCCTCGGCTCCCGACTCCAGCGCCCCCACTCTGCCCAACCCCCCGGCCCTGAAGAAGGAGTCCCAGGACGTGCCCGGGCCAGACCTCCCGGGGGCGGCCGACTCCGCACAGGGGGTCCTCAGACACGTGAAGAGCGAGCTGGGCCGCAGCGGCGTGTGGAAAGACCACTGGTGGAGCGCCGTCCAGCCCGAGAGGAAGAGCAGCGCTCCCCCCGAAGACCCCAAGGCTGAAGAACCCAGCGGCGGGAAAGAAAAAGGCGGCGGCGGCAGTGGCGGGCAGGCGCGGGCCGAGCGCGGCCAGCTCCAGGGCCCCTCCTCGTCAGAGTACTGGAAGGACTGGCCCAGCGCCGAGTCGCCGTACTCCCAGAGCTCAGAGCTGAGCCTCACCGGAGCCAGCCGCAGCGAGACACCCCAGAACAGCCCTCTGCCCTCTTCCCCCATCGTGCCCTTGTCGAAGCCCGCCAAGCCCTCGGTCCCTCCGCTGACCCCCGAGCAGTACGAGATCTACATGTACCAGGAGGTGGACACCATCGAGCTCACCCGGCAGGTGAAGGAGAAGCTGGCCAAGAACGGCATCTGTCAGAGGATCTTCGGGGAGAAGGTAAGGGACTGGATTTGGGAGTCTGGGTCTTCCCGGCTCCCTTCACTGCTTAGGACTGCGTATCTGTCTGGAGGATGTGGCCGTCACCCACTTAGTTAACCACAGAACATCGTGGCTCGTCCACTCCCAAACTTCCGGGGAGGCTGGCCAGTGAACGCTCCATTTGCGGCATCCCCGTTGGGGGCCAGGTTCTGGGTGAGGCCCTCTCACCCTCTGCGGTCCTTTAGACCTCTTGTCACACTGTGAGGGGGTGGCAGAGTTGCCGTTTGACAGATGAGGAAACCGAGGCTCAGGGAAGTTAAGTGTGTGCCCCAAGCTAGCAGGTGACTGAATCGAGTTCTGTCCCCCACCAAGCCAAGTGGAGCCCAGAGGCGCCTCTGCAGGCTGTTTCAGCCCAAAGGATCTGATCTGATCACAGAGAGAGACGACCAGCGTGCAGAGAACCAGAAGGCACTCGATAGAAACAGCAAAATGTAAAGCATAGTTGTACCTCTCTCATCATTCAGAGCGCGCTTGGGGCGCCAGAGGGCTGAAGCAACCTGCCCGGGGGTGCACAGCTAGAGGTGGCACGGGCAGAGCTGCACAGAGCCCAGGCTGTGCCCGGGACTGGCCCCGAAGACCCCTGTTTCCACATCGTCCTTCCCTGGCTCATGAAAGGCCATGGTTTGTGGATGAGCTACCAGACCCTTTCTGTTCCTGGCACTTCCCTGGTCACTGAGATTCTGGATAATGGGGATTTACCAGGCCTGCAAAATATAAGATAAACATAATACCCCAGGAGAGTCTTAGATTAAACAATGAATTGCTGAGCATAATGAGAAGCGCTCCAGTCCCCTAAAAGACAGCCTCCCCGGGACTTCCCTGGTGGCGCAGTGGTTGAGAATCCGCCTGCCAGTGCGGGGGACACGGGTTCAAGCCCTGGTCCGGGAAGATCCCATATGCCACGGGGCAGCTAAGCCCGTGTGCCACAGCTGCTGAACCTGCGCTCTAGAGCCCATGAGACACAACTACTGAAGCCTCCGCGCCTAGAGCCCGCGCTCCACAGCAAGGGAAGCCACCGCAGTGAGAAGCCAGCGCACCGCCAGGAAAGAGTAGCCCCCGCTCGCCGCAACTAGAGAAAGCCCTCGTGCAGCAACGAAGACCCAAGGCAGCCAAAAAAAAAAAAAAAAAAAAAAAAAAAGACAGCCTCCCCAAGGGCCACGTGGCTGGGTCAGCAGCGTCCTGCCCCGCAACTTCCTACCCACCTTACCAGGTCCTGCCTTGAGCTCAGCGTTTGCGACGTACTGTGCTAGGAATCCTTGAAATAACGGTTGTGAGCTCTTTGTCCCGACTTTGCAAAAG
>NW_021145781.1:0-53024 GCF_002837175.3 Physeter macrocephalus | reverse complement strand
TGGCATTTGGGCACATGTTCCAGCATTTAGCTGGGGTCACCGCCGGCTGCTATGCACTGAGGGTGGGCAAGGGCCTCTTCCCATCCAGCCCAGCACCAGGTAAGACAGGCCCTGCCCAGCCTCAGCCAGCCATGTGCAGCCAGGATCGGGGCCACAGACTCTACTTGATCTGGCCACGGGGGCCTTACCAGCAGCCCCCATTCCCCACAAGGGACATTTTCATTACAAGCCAGATGTGAGACGGCTTCCACCAAGGTCATGGGAGGCCCGGGGGAGGCCTCTCCGGCAGGACTGTGGCCAGACTACCATCACCTGGGGCCCCTGGATCCTGTCCCCCCTGCGCAGGCCCCCCACCCTCCACTCCAGGGTGCACACAGAATGGTCAGGACTCAGCCGCTGGGCAGGCAGTCTGAACATGGCACACAGCCTCCACTGCAGCCACTAGCCCTCAAGAACAAAGGCTATTTTTAAAATTCCATTTCCCCCACTCTCTACCCCTTTTAATGGCAGTAAGTTCACTCAGAATGTTTCCCCAACAGTGACAGAAAATAAACTTAGTTCCAAGTTCAACTCTGCGAATTACTGTCTATCAAGGAAAGCCAGGAGGATGAGGCGGTGGGAGCTCGGACCTGGGTTGAAGCTGGTCCTGCCACCTGGACAAGGTGCTTCAAGCTCTCGGGTCTCCGTTTCCATCTAGAGCAGGAGAATCATGAAGACCTGTTACAGGACTGTGAGAGAGAATGTCAGGGAACAGGCATCGGATGGGCCCAGCTCGCAGGTGGCAGAAGGCAGCCACCTCCAGCACCAGCCTGGATGTGAGAAGTGAGCCTATGAGGGGCAGGCGGGTGGTTGGTGACACTGGCCTGGCTGGATCTGGCTGGATAGTACGTGTCCCACAAGGTTAAAAACCATCCCTAGACTGGGCGGCCCCATTCTCCAGAGAATACACAGGACAGAGCACAGGGATCAGAAGGACTGACGTCATTTATTAAGGGAACAGAGAAGAGCAGGTCACACACCCCGGAACCTGGGTTGTGCGGAAAGGTAAAAATATGTCTAACAATTTGATGGAACATTCCAGAACCCAGTGGTTTCAGAGCTGCCCCACAACTTTACTAATGACTAAAGCAAACAAGGCCTCTTACTGCTCCCCTCAGCCACTATGAGACCATGGATGTGAACAGATCAGAGAAGCACATCCACCTCAGAAATTCAAAGTGGGGCAACCAAGGCCGGCCTGAGTCCTGGGACACAGCCACTTGGGCTGGAAAAAATGCAGCCCTGGCACTCTACCCTGGGGACTTCCTGATGGGCTGGGGGAGGCTGAAAAATGGGATCTCAGGGAAGCATTCCCGCACCAGCCATCCATCCTACAGAACAGCCATGGCTCTGCGAAGGTGACCCACAACCACTGTGATACTTGAAACCACCCCCCAACAGGCTACATTTTGAAAGTGCAGCAAGGTTCGGGGGGAAGGCAGGAGACCAAGCCCAGGTAAGGCTGGGGTACGTAAAGCTGCAAGAGACCACAGCCATTGAAGCTTCCCCCAAAGTGGGCAGAAAAGTGTCCCCCCAAATTCATATCCAGAATCTCAAAAGGTGACCTTACTTGGAAACAAGGTCTCTGCAGATATAATCAGTTAAATCCAATGACTGCATCCTTAAAAGAGGAGACAACACATGGAGACACACACAGAAGAGGCCGGGGGGAGGCGGAGGCAGAGTGATGTGGCCACAAGCCCAGGTGCGCCAAGGACAGCTGGCAGCACCAGGAGCCAGGAGCACCCTGGGACAGATCCTCCACCAGAGCTGCAGGAAGGAGGCAGCCCCGAAGACACCTTGATTTTAGACTCTGGCCTCCTGAACTGTGAGCGAATTCCTGCTGCTGTAAGCGGCCCAGCTGTGGTCCTTTGTGTGGCTGCCCCAGACCCTAATACACCTGCAGGGCCCAGCTTCCTCCCTCAGCCTGGGCCCCCCAAATGTCCCACCACGTGTCCTCATGCTGGGGCCTACAGGAGCAAACAGAGTCTAAAGATGCCTGAAGACCACAGTTTCTGGCTCCGGGACAGAAACAACTGTGGCAGCTTCCCGAATCGTCAGGCTAGGGCCCCGGGGACATCCTGGAGCCTCTGGGGTCTGTGAAGCGGCTGCTCCCCGCCGTGCGTGCGCTGGTGCTTGCGGAGGTCGGTACCCCGGCGGAAGCCCCTGCCACAGGCCGGGCAGGTGTGGGGCTTCTCGCCCGTGTGCGTCCTGCGGTGCGCGCTGAAGTGCGAGCTGTTGTTGAAGCGCTTCCCGCACTCGGTGCAGGCGTAGGGCCGCTCCCCGGTGTGTGTCCTGCGGTGGATGACCAGGCTGGAGCTCTGGCTGAAGCGCTTCCCACACTGGGTGCAGGCATAGGGCTTCTCGCCTGTGTGCACCCGCTGGTGCGTGCTGCAGTTGGAGCGGTCGCCGAAGCGCTTCCCGCATACCTGGCACTGGTAGGGTCGCTCCCCGGTGTGCGTGCGCTGGTGCTTGGTCAGGTGGGACGTCTTACTAAAGGCCTTGCCGCACTCGGGGCACGTGTGCGGCTTCCGGACCCCAAGGGGCTGCCCTCTGTCCAGAGGCCGCTGGGGTCTGGTCGGGCCGGGCCCCTGACCCAGACCCGGTAGCGCTTGGCCCCACCGTGTTCTCACTGACGCATCCACCCTGGCATACTCTCCATCCTCAAACTGCCTCCCAAGCTCTGAGACAGAGAAAGTACAGTCGCTGAGGGCTCCACGGGGAGGGGGAGAGGGAGAAGGGGAGGCAGGGTGGGGTGGCCCTTGACGCAGAGAAGTGCCTTCAAATTCCCCTTTCACACCCTCCGCAGGATGCCTCAGTCAGAGCCTGATTCCGGGAACTAGAACCATGGCCAGACTCACAAGGCCATGAGGTGGTACTGTGAGAGTCCCATTTACACATGAGGACGCTGAGGCCCACTGACCTGACAGGGGAAGGACAGGCCCTCCCAGCGCCGGGAACTCTCCCTGCCAAGATGCTGTCCACCCCACACCCCCATGCAGCCCCCTCCTGCCTCCACACAGGCTTGTCCAGGAAGCCAAGCATGGGCTCAAGCTCACATCCACCTCATCTGTACAACTGAGACAGGATGGAACCACCTCCCTGGCCTTTGGTAAGAGTTTTTACAAAGGAACTGAGTTTGGCAGTTCCTCCAACGGTCACACAGAGTGACCACGTGACTGAGCAATTCCACCCCAGGTGTAGGCCCAAGAGTGAGTGCCACTGGCTGGGTGACACTCAGGGCGTCCTGAGGACCCCATGCCCAGCCCCTTGTGTCTCCCTTGGGACCAGCTTCCCTCTGGTGCCTGTGTGCAGTGCCATGTCCCAGCTCAAAGTGGTAGGACTCTCTTGCTGCCCGAGCCCCAAACCTTTCTTAAAGCCACCTGTCACCCCTCACCTTCCCTTCAGGGTGAGTGAGCCTGCCTTTGTAAATGAAGTTTCATGGCCACGCCCACGTCTTTTCATACTGTCTGTGACTGCTTTTGTGCCTGCTTTTGTGCCAGGACAGCAGAGCTGAGGCATCACCAGGGAGACCGTATGGCCCATAAAACCTGAACTATTTACTATCTGGCCTTTTTCAGAAAAAATCTGCCAACCCTTGGCCTAAGCCCTTGAGCTTGAACTCCACAAACACAGTCGCCGAGGTCTAAGCCCAGGAGAGGGGAGAATCTCATCTGGGACATCCGTCTCCTCCCAGACCCCCTCACCTGAGCCAGCACTGCCAGAGACTTCCCTCAGCCCCGAGGCCGCACAAGCTGGGTCCCGCAGGCCTTGCCCTGGCCCCTCCTGGGCAGTCAGACAGGGCCCAGGAGCGGGAAGTCCTGCTCATGGGGAAAGAGAAGAGAGGATGTGAGTGTGGCCAGGACAGAACACAGGACTGCAACAACCTCTTCCTCGTGAGGGCAAAGGGGCATCAGGAGAACCTGTGGGAAAAACTCCAGGCCTCAACAGAGGTGGGAGGCACTCTACTTCTGTGCAGACTGCTTCCTCAGAGAGGAAAAACAGGGCCCAAGGCTCTCCCTGGCTCTGGGAGGGAAACCAGATGCCCCGAGTCAGAATTTCATCACAACAGAGATGAAGTAGCCAAGAGTTACAACACACAGCAGGACAAAGCACAGAGCAGTGGGACAGCAACAGTGCACACAGCAAGCCAGTATTCGTGGCAATAGAAAGGTTTCATCTTCATTTGTTCTACAGACACTTAGTTTGGAATAAATGAAGATATAAAAGAAAGTATGTGATCATTAATTTTCTGTGCCAAACTGGCCAGGCTACAGTGTTGTTGTTTGGTTAAATACCAGTCAATTTTTTTTTTTTTTAATTCATTTTTGGCTGCATTGGGTCTTCGTTGCTGTGAGAGGGCTTTCTCTAGTTGCGGAGAGCGGAGGCTACTCTTCGTTGCGGTGCGTAGACTTCTCATTGCGGTGGCTTCTCTTGTTGCAGAGCACGGGCTCTAGAGCACAGGCTCAGTAGTTGTGGCACACGGGCTTATTTGCTCCGCGGCATGTGGGATCTTCCCGGACCAGGGCTCAAACCTGTGTCCCCTGCACTGGCAGGCGGATTCTTAACCACTGCACCACCAGGGAAGCCCTCAATCAATTTTTTATCTTTATTTTTTGACCGTGCTGCACGGCTTGTGGGATCTTAGTTCCCTGACCAGGGATCGAACCCACACCCTCAGCAGTGAAAGCACAGAGTCCTAACCATGGGACCACCAGGGAATTCCCTAAATACCAGTCTAGATGTTGCTGTGGAGGTTATTTTGTAGATGTAATTAACATCTACAATCAGGTGACTGTAAGGAGAACAGATTACCCTCCATGCTGGGGGGTGGGCCCCACCAAATCAGTGAAGGCCTTAACAGAAAACTTGAGGTTTCCGAAGAAGGAATTCTGCCTCGAGACGGCAGGCTAGAAATTCTGCCTGGTTTCCAGCCAACTGGCTTGCTGTATGGATTTCAGACTTGCTAGCCTCCACAATCGTGAGAGCCAATTCCTTAAAATAAATCTCTCTCTACACACACATATCCTAATGGTTCTTTTCCTCTGGAGAACCCCAAATGATACAAAGCAGGATCTCAACTCCTTTAAAAAACATTTCAGGGGGTGAACACGTGTCAAAAGTGGCAGGACGAGCTGAGAAGGGCCAGTGTGGGGTGGTGAGGAGAGGCCATAGACAGGCAGGGCCTTGCCAAGAGCAGCTCTGCCCGTGGGGGCCAAGGACGGCACAAAGGCTGAGCTGACACTGGACAACCGTGTGGGTAAAGGAGCGAAAGAAGGAACTCAGGACAGCTGTGGGCATCTGCCTGGGATGTGGGCAAGCAGCCACACTGCCCCCACTGCAGATGGGCCACTGATGGGCCACTAGCAACCTTGGCAGTGCAGGGCTGCCCAGCGCTAGGACTCACCAGGGAATGCCCCCAGCTCACTAAAGCAACCCCTGGGCACAAGGTCCACAAGTTCCTATTTTTAATATGCTGCCCGGTGATTCCTCTGGCCGCTAAAGTTTGAGACCTGCTGGAGCGGCTCCTGTAGGCGGAGGGAGCCAGGGAAGGTGCTGAGCAGGGAGGTGGCCTGGGCCTCGGGTCCTGGAGGCCAGCACACACCACAGCCAGCCTGAGGGAAGCAGCCACCCTCCCTGACACTCACCCACGCCAGAGACACAACCCAGTGTCTGACAGACAACAGCCAGGGTCTCCCTGCACATACCCTCATCCTCCAGCAGCATGTCGCAGCTGTGGTCCTGCTGAGCCAGGTCCAAGCACCCCCATTCCTCCTGGGACAGGTACACGGCCACGTCCTCCAAGGTCACCGGCACCTGCTGGAACGCAGCTCACTCAGAGCCTGGTGGGCTCACCCGTCCCCTCCACTTGTGTGATGATGGCAGGTCCTGCTTACCTCCCCCTACTTCCTCCCCTCCCCAACCTTTCCCTTTCCATATGTTGTTATCCACCCCTTCCTTCCAAGCTTGGCTCAGACACAGCTGGATCCTGCTCTTTGGGAGGACACCATCACCACCAAGCTCTGCCCCAACTGCTGCAGGGCCAGAGACTGTGTGGACAGATGTGCTGCGTGGAACAGCTGGATCTGCTGAGATCTCAGCCACTGGGACCCACGCTCCTTGAGGACACGAGTTAGCATGCCCTGCCTCAGCTCAAGCCAGCCCCAGGACCCAAATGGGGTGACCTGGGGACGTCAGGATGCCTCTAGGCCAGTGGTTCCCAAATCTAGCACCGGACTGACCTGGGAGCACGATTAACACCCAAGAAAATAATATCCAGAAGAGACAAATCCACAGAGACAGAAAGACTGGTGACGGCCAGGGGGCTGAGGGAGGGGGAGGGGGGAGTGACTGCCAATGGGTGTGGGGTATCTTGGGGAGGTGATGAAAATGTTCTAAAATTGATTTGATTATGGTGATGACTGCACAACTCTGTAAATATATTAAACACTGTATACTTTAAATGGGAAAATTGTACAGTAAGTGCATTATATCTCAATAAAGCTGCAATTGAAACAAACAAGCAAAGGAGACTCTGCTTCCAGGCCAGGGCTGGGGGAAAAAAAGCTATTTTTACCCAGATGCCAGAAGATTTTAACATACAGCTGGGTTTGAAGTGACTGCCCTAACTCACCATTGAGACTCCAGGATCCTCCAGGACACACCTAATACTCAGGTGGCATCTGAGAACAGGTAGGACTGCCCAGGAGGTGAAGATCTGCCTTGGAAACCCACAGACCTGACCACACAAGAGAAGTGTCCCTGTAACAAGGGCACGGGGATGCTGCAGATCAGGAATGCCACTCACCTGGGACCAGGCTGAAAGGAAGGATGTGGCCAGTGCCGCCGTCTCCTGATACTGGGAGGCCCCTGGGCCTGGGGAAAGAACACAGAGTCACCCACCTGTGCACATGGCAGCAAAGGCTGGACAGGTCCAGCTGTTCCCCATCAACACTTACCCGGCCGGGAGCCTGCCCACCCCACAGGCAAACAGGCCTGACCCCCTGCCACACTCCTTTCCTTCCCTTCCCTTCCCCAGTGCAGGGCGTCTCTTTCCTCAAGAGTGGCAGCTACTCACCCGTCTTTGGCCACAGCTGGGGGGCTCTTTTTGGTCTGTGGCTAAGCTGGGCTGGGGGCTGCTGGCTGGAGTGCTGAGCCCCTTCCTCCAGAGACAGCTCTGCTGGCTGGGCCTCCACCTGGCATTTCAAAAACCACTCCCCTGTCCCGTGGGCCGGTGCGTCATCAGGGAGTACCTCCGGATCCTGCATACAGATGGAGATCTGCCCACTAGCTCCCAGAAGGTCAGGAGGAAACCCACAGGGTTCCCCATCCCTCCTGTCTCGGGCACCCTGGCCACCCTGTTCCCAGGCTCTGTCTTACCACCGGGCCACCTCGTCGTGTCTGATGGCCTCTGTGACCCTCCAAGCACCTCCCTCCAGCCAGACCCCAGGGAAAAGGCATGTGACCCAGGAAGAGGTCAGGCTCCCAACCTGGGGAAAGGGAGGCCTGCTCCACTCCTGAGACTGCGGTCTCTCCCCATCACACTGTGTTGCTGTCACCGTCACACTCTCACCCTTCCTTCCTTAGTGCTCCTGAAAAATCTGGGCCAGAAGGGCCCCAAATCAGGTCTCATTTTGGAAGCCTGAGTTACTGCACTTGCTACATTTTTTGAAATCATCTACAGACCCTCTGGAATCATCTATTTCCTAATTCCAGTGAAGGTGAGTCAGATAAACTTAGTCTCAGAGTTTACTGACGTCTTTAACAGTACTAGGGACAAGATACATCCCCGAGGAACTGAAACCAGCACCAGGGACCCTGTCTCAGGCTCAAAATTCCACACCTCTGAGAGGAGACAGTCCCTGGAGGTTACAGGGTGCCCAGTGACAGAGGAAAGCCATGACGGGAACCCCAAATGCCAAGGTTGGTGGGGCTGAGAAGGGCTCCTGGGTTCTTGTTGGCCACCACGAAGGCAGGATGTGCTTAATGCACTCAACTCATCTTATGGTCAAGTTTTTTGGGTTTTTTGGTTTTTGGGGGGTGGGGGGTGGGGGGTGGTCTATCCTCCCAGATGCAAAAGAACAGCACTGTGTGGCCAATGACACTGCCACAGGGAGAAAGGTGACATGCAGAATTTGCCAAATATCTAATCAGGAGGAATTAATCTGACCCAAGCAGGAGAAATCTGTAAGAGACTTCCCACTCCCCAGATTTGGTCAGAAGGAGTTGAGTTTGCTCTAGAGTGGCGCTCTTTGTAGAATGATGGAAGTGTCTGTCCCATATCTGCACTGTCCTTGTCCAGGGAGTAGCCACTGGCCATGTGTGATGACTGAGCCTTTGGAATGTGGTCAGTGTGACTTAAGAACTACATTTTAAATTTTATTTAATTTTAATTAAAAAAAAACACACATGGCTAGTAGCTACCGTATTGAATGGCGCAGCCCCAGAGAGACTGAGGAACACCTGGGGGTTCTAACCAGGGCACCCACCAGCACCTGGTCTTTCTTCCCAGTGCTCCTCCTTCTTTGGGGATCTCTTCAACTCCCAAGGCCCTGCCTCAGAAGGTCTCCAGCCTCTCTCCCATTAAAACCTGTGTCTGGCCTACATTGGGATAGTGTTAACAAACCAATCCACATAGCTTAGAAAGGGCTAGCACAGCTATAGTGGTTAATCAACGGGTGGACACATGTTGGCCAACGTTGAGAAACACTCTGCAGTTGCCTTCTTCAATTCAGTGTCTGGCCAGCCCCAGGTACTCCCAATGACCAAGGCTGGCCACGGCTCCGGAGCCCAAGGAATCTACAAACACAGACCTCAGCAGCAGGGCCCCGTTTTCTCACCTCAGGGCTAAAATGCCCCCCACCTCACCCGCTGCCTTTGTTTCCTGGGCTCCCGCTGCAGCCCTTCCACGAGGACCACGGCCTCCTCACCGCTCTCTGGCTGCTGCTCCCGCACCCGGGCCTGGATCTCCCCTGGAAGCACCGTCAGGAACTGCTCCAGCACCAGCAGCTCCAGGATCTGCTCCTTGGTGCGCAGCTCAGGCCGCAGCCAACGGCAGCAGAGCTCCCAGAGGCGGCTCAGGGCCTCCCGAGGTCCGGCCACCTCCTGGTAGCAGAAAAGCCGGAAGAGCTGGCGGAAGGTCTCAGGGCTAGGGTCTTCAATCTCCAGGGGGGGCTCCTCTTCCCAGCAGCAGTCCTCTTCCACCTTCACGATCAGGATCTCATCCTGCTCCAGGGGTGGCGGGTGCTGGAAGCCGGGAGAGGTCGCCATTGCTCCTGGTGGGCCTTGTTCCTTCTCTGGCCTGGAGCTCACACCTGTCTCTCCCTATACCTCTGGCTAGACACTGAGGAAGATGTTTTCAGGGCTCTGTGGAGAGACAATAAAGTCATGTAGGGTGCAGCACTGGGGCTGGATAAGCGTCTGCAACCCATAAGCCCCTGCCCTGGCCCCAAGGCCAACTTGCCCTCACTGGCAGAAAGAAACGGTTAAAGTAAATCAAACTGTCTTTGCTACTAACCCTCTAATTCCCATAATCTCTGGGCCTCAGTTCCTCATGTGAAAGAAGAGATGGTGACACCACCTACACACAGGTTGCTGAGAGGACTAAACGGGACGTTTGAAAATAGTTTATTTTAGCACAGTGCCTGGAACGCGGTCAGAGTTCTAGAAACGCTGAGTTTTCAATATTACAGTTGGCCATTTTTGGATGAGGTCCGCTTGGAAATATGATGAGAACCAAAGCCCCCTCTGTCCCGAAGAACGCAGATTCTGTCCCAATCTGACCCCCGATTTCGGGCTTCGGGGGCCTGAAGCCCATCCGCGGGCCCCACCGAATGGATGGTCACCAAGGCCTCTCCAACTCCAGGGTCTTGTGAGGGTCAGGATTCCCCGGCTGGGCTGCTTTCCCGTCTCGTCCCCTCAGCTAGAGGGAGAGCGGTGACCTAGGCCGGGCACAAACTAGGCTCCGGCGGGCGAGGGCCGCGGACAGAAGCTCGAGCTGGGACCCTGCGCCCGCGCCCGCACTCACCGGCAGCGCTGAGACCCGTGGTGGGGCTCAAGGCAGGCCCGGAGCGCCGGGTTGGGACGGGAGCGGGACAGCGGGCGTGGAGGGCTCGGCTGGCCAGAAGCGAGGACCAAAACCCTTAGCACGCAGACCCGGGACAGTCGGCGACGACCACTGGCTGAGCCGGCGTCGAGCTGGAGAACGAGGCCGCGTGGGCGTCCCACGGGAAGCATTGTGGGTAATGTAGTCCTCTCACCTTTGGCCGGCTGTGGAGAGTGACAATGGGTCTGGGTAGGCGGGTCCACGGGAGCCATTGTGGGTAACTACTCACAGTGTGGGTCCTCGTACTACTGGTTGAACCGACTGTCAGGCATAGAAACGAGATACGTAGCGAGTCCGCGAGATGCACTGTGGGTAACGTAGTCATCCCCTGGCTGAGCCGCGGCCTGGGGTAGATGGGTCCTGGGAGGCGTTGCAGGAGACTGTTGTTCCTCCAACTTCAGTGCGCATGCGCGAGGCTCCGCAGTTTTTGGGCCATTCTCCCTGCTTCTCTTCCATCCACCCTCCCAGGCCTGAGGAACTCCACGGTGGAGAGGACCCTGGAAATTTACTTTTTTACATACATAGTACTATGTATATGCCAGGCTTTGTTCTAAGCGATTTGCAATTATTAAATCAGTTCATCTTTGAAACAAAGGGGGTACTATTATCCCTATTTTATTTATTTATTTATTTATTTATTTATTTTTTTTGCGGTACTCGGGCCTCTCACTGTTGTGGCCTCTCCCGTTGCGGAGCACAGGCTCCGGACGCACAGGCTCAGTGGCCATGGCTCACGGGCCTAGCCGCTCCGCAGCATGTGGGATCTTCCCCAACTGGGGCACGAACCCGTGTCCCCTGCATCGGCAGGCGGACTCTCAACCACTGCGCCACCAGGGAAGCCCCCTATCCCTATTTTATAGGTGAGGAAACCGAGGTGCAGAGAGGTTCAATGACCTGCCCAAGGTCACAAACACCCAGTAAGTGCAGAACTGGGGTGAGGTTGGAACCCAGGTGTCTGTCTTGGTCCAACTCCTTAATTTTAGAGACTGGACAGTCAGTCCTCGGGGTCCCTGTGGAGCCTGGGGGAGGGAGGTGTAGGCGGGGAGGGAGGTGTAGGCAGGTAGGGAGGACTGAGTAGGAAGAGGGTCATGGTGAGAGCTGTGTGCCTAGCAGTGAGAGCTCCATAAACATCATCACTGACTAACAACCAGACAACCCCTGAGTTTTTCAGCTTTGGCATCCTCAGGCCTAGCGCCTCAATCAACCCTCCCACTGGCTTCTTTCTTTCCTTCCATTTCTACTCTCCATTCCCTCTCGCATTCCACTTTTCCCCCTACATCCAATATCCAGTTTTTCTTGTGAGCACACAGGCAGAACAAGAAACTGGGCTGCCCACCACTGATTTCTGGAGACACCCCCACACACACCCCCGGTGGAAGGCAGGACCTTTTTAAGTGAAGACACCAGATTTCAGGACAGCCTTGTGGTGGGGCTTGAGGAAAGGCAGGACCACATATGCCTCATTTTCGCCTTATAATCTTGGGCTGCTGTGCAATGCTGTGAAATCTCTCCTTGGAACCTGTGTTTTGGGTCCATTATTAAATTTTAGACAGACAAGAGGATACATCAGCTAACGGGTCAGGAGAGCCGGGATCTTAGAGGGAACCAAGGTGCGGAGCCATTCAGAGCACTGGCACTCAAGCCAAACACAAGAAGCCTGCCATTCCATCGGCCTCAGGAGGAGGGCGTGGAAAGGGGTAATTTGAAGAAGTCACAGATGGGTATGTAGTGGGGGAGCAAGAAGAGAGATAGACAAAAGTGGAAGAGGGAAAAGGAGGAAAACAGAAGAGACACTCTTGGCTCCGTCTGGAGGGACAGACAGGTGTGGGGACAGCAGCATTTTCAAAGCTGCTGCACAACTTCCTGTTTCTAACTGCCTCCTGGTTAGGGGTGGGGCCCCGGCCTTGCATCTCTTATCATCTCCTCGGGGCCAGATATACACAAGTTATACATGAAGTGACCAAGGCCTGACTAACGTAGTCCTGGCCCTCTCCTCTCTGGGCAGTTTTCAGTGAGTAGAGCCAACAGAGATTTAAAGGTTAAACTTCTACTTTGCTCAGGATTTCTTTCTTAATTCTATCTTGAGGGGGACACAGACATTCAGCCCATAACCAGCATACACCAGGATGAATTTGGGCCTACCCTGACATACACCCAAACCAGTGCTTCAGATCCACCACTTACTAACTGGGTAAGCCTTGCCTTTGCCTCGTCTGTAAAATGGGGATTGTCATAGCTCCAACTGCTGAGAGCTGACAGACAGGCTTCGATGACATTATGTTTGTAAAGGACCTATGATGATGTCTAGCATGTAACAGATGCTCCATAAACATAAGCTCATGACCTGTAACCACACTGGGATGTAGTCTGCAGGCCTCAAGATTTGTGGATCTTGGATGCCTGGGCCCGTGGAGTTCCTGTAAGAGGGCCACAACTCATTCAGGCGCCAAGCATTGTTTACAGTCTGAATTAAAAGTATTTACAGTTTTATATATATATATAATCACATGCCACTGTTTATTCTTATAAATGTAGCTTGTTTTCATAGCGTTTATGGAGTTTACAAAGCAGTTCGAGTTAAAATGGCAGCCTCACACTCACAGAAGTTGGCAAACAACTGAGAGGCACACATAGGTCCTCCTCTGAAGACAGAGGGGAAGATCATCTCCAGGCTGATGGTACATAATCCATAATCACGTACTGGGTGTTGGTTCAGCTCACAGTTACTCTTATGACTTAATTATGGCTGGGAAGAGATGGTCTACCATCCAGCACTTTACAAGTGTGAGTCATCGTTGGTAGCAATTTCCCAAAGGCCAAATGACTGAGAACCAACAATTCAGTACAAGTCAAACAGTTTAGCTAATTCGACTAAATTATCTAGAAGAGTCATCAGAGAGCTACAGTTTTCAAAACCTGATATGTAATGGGTGTTTTTTACACTTTTTCTAAGGCGTTTGCGAGCTAACAATAAAAGCTAATGTTTTTTAAGTACTTCCTAGGTCCATGGTGCTTGTGTTTTTACTGTGCTACTTAAATCCTCACAATGACTATCATGTAGATATCATTATGATGCACATTTTAGATGAGTAAACTGAGGCTCAGGGAGGGGCAGAGCCCTGCCCAAGGCCACACAGTTAGGAAAGTAGAAGAGCCAAGACAGACTTGGGCAAGTAGGATCCAGAGCCTGCGGCTCAGACCACTCCCCTAAAGGCAAACTTGAATGCCAGCCAGGTAATCAGGGCTCTGTCTTGGAGTAAATATCCAAACTGTATCTCGGAAGACTCTGGTCCGGTCCCAAGATTCTCCTTTGAGGTGGCCAACCAGGGCCCCTCTGGTTTTCTCGGCACACTAGGCAGGTCTGCTTGGCATATAGTAGTAGATGCTCGGTAAATATTTGCTGAACGACTGAATAAATAATGGGGTGTAATTTGTTCTTCGGACACTGAACTCTGCTGCCCAACCTTATCACAAACTTGATTCTGACAATAATATAAATGGAGGTTAATAGTACCTATTTCCTAGAGGATACTTACTACAATTAAATGACACAGCACATTAAAATACTTTGCTCTAGGGTGAAACATAGGAGGAATCAGTAAACAGTAGTCATTTTGTTATTATTTTCTTTTTTTTTATGGAAAATTAGTGTATTTGAATCATTTCAGAGAATAGAGAAAGTTTCACACTAGCAGATTTTGGCTTTTAGCACCTTTGAAAAGATACATTCAAAGTTAAGACAAGCGGCAGGACAGGCTCCTGACTACCTTCAGTGATGATTCCTCTGACTTAGAGTGTTCAGGTCACAGAACAGTGTTGTTATTTGTTTTTTTTCTCTACATTTTGAGAGCGCCACAGAAACACACTTAAAGAGAGTGAGACAGGTGATCACTGACTAGATGGCTGGTGGTTAGAAGATGGAAGAGAAATGTTGGGACAAAAGAAGAAAGATCACAGGCTGGACGAGGCGGTCAAATGGACAGCCCGAAGGCACTGACAATGCAGTACATGGTCTTGTTCTCCCATCGCACAGTGCAGCTCCCATCAGTAGAGCTGTCCCAGAAGCAGGAACTTGCCATGTACAATCCCGCTCCTTTCTTCTGCATGATTACACAGGTCACAATGTATTTAAATGGTTTCCCCAGCTTGGTGAGTTGGCTTAAGCTTTGCTCCACTACATTTGTGGTCCACTGATTCACTTTGCTGTGCTGATAGGCGTTGCCACCGATGGCACTTTCTATGAAGTGAGCAACGTTTCCTTTTACAATGTTGCTCACTTCATCAACAACAAAAGCAGTCTCCTTGGTAGCCTGGTAGTCTTCCATCTTTCCTTCGGCGCCTCACCTCCGCCTCCCTCTGTTATTATTTTAATCAACAGAAAGGATGAAGGATAAGAGAGCTTGCTGTGCAATGCTGTGAAATCTCTCCTTCAAGTCTGGTTGTGTTTTGGTTCCATTATTAAATTTTAGACAAGAGGATACATCAATTAACAGGGAGGCAGGAGATAGCCATTGTTTACACCTCGAACCACCCAGCATTTGAAACTTGATCTGTCTTTTCCCTGCAGCCAGCAAGTTAAATGAGAAGTAGATGGGTAGGACTTCCCTGGTAGCACAGTGGTTAAGAATCCGCCTGCCAATGCAGAGGACACAGGTTCAATTCCCTGGCCCTGGAAGATCCCACATGCCTCAGAGCAACTAAGCCCGTGCACCACAACTACTGAGCCTGTGCTCTGGAGCCCGTGTGCCACAACTACTGAGCCCACATGCTGCAACTACTGAAGCCCGTGCACCTAGAGCCCATGCTCCACAACAAGAGAAGCCACCACAATGAGAAGCCTGCGCACCGCAACGAAGAGTAGCCCCTGATCGCCACAACTAGAGAAAGCCCACGTGCAGCAACAAAGACCCAACGCAGCCAAAAAATAAATAAATAAATCTTAAAAAAAAAAAAAGAAGCAGATGGGTAAGAACAGGTGTGCAAAACATGATGATTCCTTTGAGGGAGAGCTGCCTGTAGGATGAAGGCATCACGGAGAAAGGCTGGAGTGTGGAGGAAGAAGGGGAATCAAGGCCCACCAGGCATGCTCAGAAATCCTTACCCATGGGGATGACGTATGCTAAACTCCCCTGCTCGCGGTCGGCCCAGATGTGGCTCAGAATAGGGTGAAGATTCACACCCTTCTCTTGGAAAAAACACATAGTGTCATAGTCTGCTCAGGCTGCCGTAACAGAATATCACAAACCGGGCACTTAACCAACAGACATTTATTTCTCACACTTCTGGAGGCAGGAAGTCCAAGATCAAGGTGCCAGCAGATTCGGTTCCTGGTGAAGACTGTCTTCCTGGCTCATAGATGGTGACTTCTCTGTCCTCACTTGGTGGAAAGAGACAGAGATGCCTTTCTTCCTTTAATCTTAGTTACCTCCTATAGACCCTGTCTCCAGATATAGTCTCGTTGGGGGTTAGGGCTTCAACATGAGTTCTGGGGGGACACAGTTCAGTCCATAGCACACAGCCAGACCCACAAACACCACCAGTCCCTGGAACGGCAAAAGATTCCCCTCAGACCACCACCCACTCCAGACTCTGAGCAAAAGATTCCCCTCAGACCACCACCCACACCTGCTCAAACACCCACAAGGGCCGGGGGGGAAGGCAAGACTGGGCTTTCGACACAACATGCATTTGTGCACCAAACATTCTGGAATATTCTTGTTTTCCGCAAAGACATGGGCTTTCTTAAAACACGTGTCCCTCTTGGTCTTTCTTCTCTATTACCGTGTGTGAGAGTGATGTGAATGTGGGGAATTTCTCTCTACAAGAGACACAACAGTGCCGTCGTGACAGGTGGAGCAGGTGCAAGGCCTCAGTGTCAAGGCCACGGGAAGCAGTGGGGGATGCAGGTGCCACACTGCCTGCCAATCTGATCACTTCCCAGAAGCCAGATATCTGGATGTTCAGGTGAAAATTCCCAGTTTTGAATGTAGACTCAAACTGGGTTTAAATCTTGTGTGACATAAACCAAACCCACCAACACGTTTCGGGGCTGTGTCTGGCACAAACAAGGATGTACAGGCAGACCTCGTTTTATTGCACTTCACTTTATTGAGCTTTGCAGATATTGCATTTTTTACACATTGAAGGTTTGTGGCCACCCTACATTGTCAGATGATGGTTAGCATATTTTAGCAATAAAGTATTTTTAAATTAAGGTATGTACATTTTTTTAGACATAATGCTATCGCACACTCAATAGACTACAGTATAATGTAAACCTAACTTTTACATGCACTGGGAAACCAAAAATTCACGTGACTCACTTTATTGTGATATTCTCTTTTTTGCGGTGGTCTGGGACCAAACTGGCAATATCTCCAAGGTATGCCTGTATACACAGACAAAAAATGATGCAGGTGGTAATAGTGCCATGAAGAAAAACACACCAGCGGAGGGGAAAGAGCAACGCAGTTTCTTTTTGGGTAGAAAATATCTAGACAAAGGACCATTCATTCACCTGGGCTCCATCTCAGGAAGGGAAGCCAGCATCTCCTGGCTTCAATACTTTCTCCAAAGGCTTTCTTAAAAGGGGAGGAGGCCAGAGCTAAGAGAAGAGAAATAGAGGTAAAATGTCCAGCTTCCTCCAAGAAATCTGCTGTGGGCTGAAGCCAACCACACAGAGGAGAGCCAGCCTGTGAGAGACAGAGACAGACACAGAGAGAGAGAGGCACAGCTGAGGAATGGGCTTCTTTCACCACTTTTAAAGAAAAAAATTATTCATGGCACTTGTTAGGGACCACTGAGGTTACTGAGTCCAAGCTTGTACGCTTGTTGAACAACAGGCCAATAAATCAAGAGACGAGTTGTTGGGGCAAGGAACAGCGACTTTATTCAGTAAGCTGGCAGACAGAAGACGGTGGACTCGTGACCGACTCGCGACCCAAAGAACCATCTTGCCTGAGTTAGAATTCAGACTTCTTTTATACTAAAAGGAGAGGGAGTAAAGTCAAAATTTCCTGGTTCTGGCTAGCCTCCGGAGGGGATGTGTTAATTTCTTTCAGTCATTCACAGGTGGGTCTGGTGAGGAATGTTTCCTGTGAGCTAAACAAAGGTATTTTAGGTTAATGCTCATTACCTGGGAGGCAGGGTTCCTAGAGATGGGCCATTATGGATAATTTAAGCTTATAGGCGTCATCCCTTTAGTGATTAACCTGTAATAGAATACAAAGGTTCTTGCCTGTTAACACTGCAGTGGGATTTTGCAGTGAAGAGAGGTCAGGTTCAACTCTGAATACAACAAGGAAAGGTGGGAACTTATAGCCAAGGTGCAGGGCTCTGGGGTGGGGGGAGGCATTGGAAAATTAACAAAAGGAAGCATCAGGTAAGAGGGGTTTCTTGCTGAAGGAAGGCCAGGGTGATCAGCCATCAATCACGTGGGGAATGTGGGAGGATAAGGAACCCGATTGGGGTGGGGTCAGGTGGTTCTGGCTAAACTGGCTACAAGTGAACAATGCAGAGATGAACATGGAAGCCCAAAAGTCAGGGCCTAGTTGAGAAGACAGTTCAAAGGAGACTGAATAGAGTCTGGTCGAGAAAAGAATCTTTGCCACCACTTCCAGGGTAACCCGGCTCCCTATCCCTGACAGAGAAGAGTGCTCTGGAGAAGAAGGAAGTGCCCTTTGGGGGTTCCAAAGGCAGAAGTTGTCCACAATAAGACTGCAAAAGAGAGGCCAAGTGCCTTTGCCTACCCTCTGCCTGGGAGATAAAGGCCTCCCATGTCAAGGCCTAAGTCCTCCCTCCTCAAAACCCCAACAACTTCTAACCCCAATTCCTTGTCCTGCCTTCTTCTTCCTGATACAATAATAATGGCCACCAATTTCTGATCACCAGGCAATACGCATTCGCACAACGTTTGTTCTTAATTTAGTAACGCCAGAGGTACTGTATCTCTACAGGTTAAAAAAAAAAACCCCTGAATCTCTGAGAGTTTTAGGTATTGAACCCACAGGGGATCATATGGCTAGGAAGTGACAGCAATGGGATTGGAACACCATTTAAAAAAAAAATAAATTTATTTACTTTTGGCTGCTTTGGGTCTTTGCTACTGCGCGCGGGCTTTCTCTAGTCACAGCGAGCAGGGGCTACTCTTCAGTGCAGTGCGTGGGCTTCTCATTGCGGTGGCTTCTCTTACTGCGGAGCTCGGGCTCCAGTAGTTGTGGCTCGCGGGCTCTAGAGCGCAGGCTCAGTAGTTGTGCCGCACAGGCTTAATCGCTCCGCTGCATGTGGGATCCTCCCGGACCAGGGATCAAACCCGTGTCCCCTGAAACGGCAGGCAGATTCTTAACCACTGCGCCACCAAGGAAGTCCCTGGAACACAAATTCTTGATTCCAGAACTACAGCTCCTAAGTCCCGGGTTAATCCACTCTAGCCAGTAATAATATCGCAGACATCCTAAGACCTGACTCAGTCGGCTACACTTGACTCTCTCCCTGTCCTTTTGGCTGAACTCGCTCTGTAGCGCGCCCGGTAACGCCACAGCGAAAAGAGGCCGGAAAGGGGAGGCAGTCCATATTCGAGTCCCGCCTCTGCCCCAAAGGCTGCGGCCGCACGCAAGTCACCTCCCTTCCCGGAGTTTCAACCTCCGCGCCCGGGAAGGAGCCCCAGCGCACAACTAAGGGGAGCAGCAGTGCACTGCACTCAGTAAGCGTACAACCAAGAACAGCGTCCGCCGCACACCGACCAAGATCAAGAACAGACCCACCGCCGCGATCTCGCGCGTCTTTCCCAAAGCCTCGCGCGGGGACTGTGCCCGCCGGAAGCGGAAGTCGCGGGCGCCGGAATCGGGGAGCAGGCCGGACTACTTTCCCAGCGTGTCGCGCGCAGCCCCTGACTGGCAGATACCCAGGGGACTCCTTGGGGCGGGGCGGGGTCACGTTTCGTTGAGGGTCTCTCCTGGAGGTGGCCTTGCGAGGGGCCGGGGAGAAGGGGCTTTAGCCTCTGGGCGCAACTTTGTCGTTGCCGGGGCCACGGGCCAGTCCCTTAGCCTCAGTTTCCACATGTGTGAATGGGGGACGTTAAGTCGTTCAAAATCCTTTCATCCGTTCATACATATATTTTTTAAAGCCACATATGAGCGATCACATCTGCAAGCTCTGCTAGGTGCTGGGGTTTCGGCGGCGGTGGTGAACAAGTGCTTTTTTTCATGGAACTTACATTCTGCAAAGAGAGGCATACAGCGGACAAATAATTGCACAAATAATTGTTTAGTCACCTCTTTGGTAAATGCTGCCAAACGGATAGAGAAGAGTGGACCTGTCCCTCTTAGGATGGACGTGACAGTTGAGCAGAGGAAGGAAGGTATCTTAGCGTTAGCCTGGGGAATGGGGGAAGAGGGGTCCACACAGAAGGAACCACAGGTGTGAAGGTCCTGAGGCCCAAGAGATCGGGGTGCATTTGCGGGACAGAAAGGAGACCATTGTGGCCCCGGTGCAGGGGGCCAAACTTGGGAGATGAGGCTGGAGAGATGAGACCAAGCAGGAGGGCCTGGGCGGCGCCTGTGAGGATTGAGGGTTATATCCTAAGAGCAAGGGGAAAACAATAGAGTTTGGGGTTTTAAGCAGCATAGTGTCCTGACAGGAGAGGAAGCTTTGTGGAGTACAGATCTAAAGGAGACCAGAGGGGAGCAGTGAGAGCAGCTGGAAGCTCCTGGGGCCCGAAGTTGAGGTAATACTAGTGATGGTGGTAGTCATAGAAGGAGGGATCTGACCCAGATTCCTAAAGCAGAGGCCACAGGGCCCTGGGGTTGATTCGGTTGGGGTGAAGGAGGGAGAAGGTAAGAATAACAGATTAGTAAAATGAGGATAGTAACACCTGGGATAGGTGCTGTTGTGATTTAAATAGGCAGTAGAATGCCTGACACATAATAAAGGCTTAATATATGCTAATTTTGTAAATAATAAAGACTGCCTCTCTGTTCTGAGCAGTGTTCTTTGTAATGATAAAACCTAAAAACAATTTCAATGTCGGTCAACAGAATGATGGAGGGATAAATCTCACAGAGATTGTTTTTTAATATTTATTTATTTATTTGTGTGCGCTGGGTCTTAGTTGCGGCACACGGGATCTTTGTTGCCGCGTGCAAGATCTTCATTGCAGCATGCGGGATCTAGTTCCCTGACCAGGGATTGAACCTGGGCCCCCTGAATTGGGAGCACAGAGTCTTAACCACTGGACTACCAGTGAAGTCCCTTAATGTGCTTTTTTTCCCCCTATTTATTTATTTATTTTTGGCTGCATCAGGTCTTCGTTGCTGCGTGCGGGCTTTCTCTAGTTGTGACGACTAGGGGCTACTCTTTGTTGAGGTGCACGGGCTTCTCATTGTGGTGGCTTCTCTTGCTGTGGAGCACGGGCTCTAGGCACACGGGCTTCGGTAGCTGTGGCACATGGGTTCAGTAGTTGTGGCGCACGGGCTTAGTTGCTCCGCGGCATGTGGGATCTTCCCGGACCAGGGCTGGAACCCATGTCCCCTGCACTGGCAGGCGGATTCTTCAGCACTGCGCCACCAGGGAAGCCCCTAATGTGCTTTTTTAACAGCAGAAGCAACAACAACAACAAAATAGCCATTATTGGGAATCTGCATTCTTGAAATATTGAAACCTAGCAAATATTCTCATAAATAATTTAAAATAACTGCAGTACTGATTTTTAAGCAGGCATTATTGGTTGTATACTGTTCCTATTTTAATTTTTTAAAATTTCTCTTCACCATCTAAGATTTTTATACGTGCAGTACAACATGGCTACGGTAACGTGCACAAATCTGAAGGGTATGGCTCAAAGAATCTTACAAAGCTGTACACCTGTGTAACCTCACCCAGATCAAAATATAGGTCATTTTCAATTCTTTGAAGGCTCCCTCATGCCCCTCCCCAGTCGGCACTCTCAGCCCTTGCTGAAAAGCACAAATCTGATTTCCATCACCTTCAATTGATTTTTCCTGCTCTTGAACTCTGTAAAAGGGCATGCACAGGGTGCATTCTCTTTGCTGGCTGGCTTCTTTCACTCTCCATTAGGTCTGTGAAACTCACCCATGCTGTTGTGTTTATCAGTAGTAGGTTCATTTTTATTGCCCAGGAGCGGTCCATTGTGTGACTCTACCATAGCTTATCTCCTCTCCTGCCACCCAACATTTGCAGTTTCCGGTTATAGGCTATCATGAATTAAGCTGCTATGAACATTCTCGTCCGTGAAATCGGGGGACTATTTTATTATACCAGGTACATGGGAATTCATTTTGTGATTCCCCATTTTAAAAAATGCCCACTATTGTTAATACGATGACTGTATCATTATGACATGAACCTGATTAGTGTACCACATAAAAGAAACCACCGCCCCCCGCCGTGCCTACAAAACGGAACAAAACAATCAGTAAAATGGCTCCTTATGGGACCTGGGCATCTGTGAACAGGCTTGTCTTCACACACGCTGAAGTAGGAGGTTGGCGATGCTGTCCCTGTTTTCCAAAGGAGGAAGTGGATTCTGGGATGTCAGGTGACTTGTCTAAAGTCCTAAAGTCCTGCAGTTAAAAAGCGGCAGAGCTCAAGTTGTAATCCGTGCTTGCTGGGCCTGGGGAATCCCAAGATGTGTCAGCTGAGGCCTTCACCCTCACCCAGCTGACACAGGTCAGGAAATGCAGAAGAAATCTGTGCACGGCCATTACTGGGTACACAACTGAGTTTGTGCCAAGCATGGGCTGCAGCATCACTGTGGGCGTGGCAAGAGCTTCCAGAACCGGAGGTCAAGTCATCAGCGGAGAGCAGGACCAACTGTCCTTGGAATACCCACCCCCCCAAAAAAAGATTGCCCCAGTGACCAGGAGCGTGCAGGCTGGCAGCTAGGGTACCACTGCTGTTCCCCATGGTCACTTACTGAATGCTCACCGCCTGCTTGCGCCCTAGGGGAGCTTGGGTGTATCATGTGGGCTTCCATAAGTCCATTTCCTTTCGAGGGTTCCAGAGAGTCCTGGGAAGTGCTCACACACCCTGTGGGCACAGCCTCTGCCCTGTACCCGTGGTCTCTGCTGTTCCTGTCATCTCTGAGAGCTGTTTCTCCAGGGGTGGCAGGCACATTCCCTGAATCACTCCGTTTTGTCCACACAACAACACTGTGGGAGCGATAGTATCACCCCAGTTTTATAAACGAGGAAACTGAGGCCCACAGGAGTAAGTGACTTGCCCAAGGTCACATCGCACAAGGTCAGCGGCAGGGCGGGGATTTTCACATCAGCTTCGCCAGGCTCCAAAGTTGGAGTTGTTTTCTCACCATTCTGGTCTGCCAGGGTGGGGCAAAAGGGAAGGCAGGAGTGAGGGGCACAGAGTTTGGGGAAGATGGCAAAAATGAGTTTTTAAGTGTTTAGGACGCCCCGTGCAGGAGGGAGGCTTTGGGACAGAGGGCAGAGCCTGATACGGACGGCAGAGCATGATTTGGAACTTGACTCTGGTTCTGGGGCAGAAGGGGCTGGTCGTCCAAGGCAGGCCCTCCCAGGTCTTCAAGACTCCTGAGGGCCTGAGAGTCTCACACTATTTTAAAAAGAACAATACTTTTATTTGAGGATAGCTCAAAGAAGTCATTTACAAAACGCCTTTGTTTTCAAAGCACAGCTTTTCATAAAAAGCAATGTCCACCCTTTAATACATGCTCTAGTACACAGGTGTGTGTCAGGGGGCTGCCCAGGACTCGGGGAGCCCCATGGGCCCGGGATGTGCCGGTGCTCAGAATTCCTCATCTGAGTTGTCCTTGGCCCACCTGCAGACCTTTGGGGGTCCGGGGGTGGCCTGGGGGCCAGCGGGGGCAGGGACAGAGGCCGGGGCCGGGGCCAGGTTCACCCAGCCGGGCCCTCGGGGCAGCACGTGGCTTTCATTCAGTCTGAAGATGCGGTAGTTCTCATAGTGGACGTTGTGTGTGATGTCCTTCAGGTCTTGGAGGTGGGAGCTGGGAGATGGACGACAGGTCAGCAGGACTTCCAGGGCATCCTCCAGGGCCCCTGCAGCCCCCCGGGCTCCCCACATGCTCACCGGATGAGCAGGTCTCTCAGGAGGGGGAACTCACAGTGAGCCATGTTCTCCACTGCAAGATACGGCACCAAACCCCTGAGCGCAGGCTCTGTTCCACGCCCTGCCCTCGGCCAGCACCGAGTAAGTGCCTGCTGTATGCTGCACACCCCCTGCCACCGCCAGCCCTTCTCCACATGTCTCTCTGTGTTAGCCCACCTCCCGTTTGTTTGTTCATTCATTCATTCACAGCTGTGTCCCAGCCCCTGGTATAGGTGGCTCCTATAAACAACTGTTGAATCAGCAGGGCCTTCCTCTGCTCCCTCAGGTACCCCCTCCCATCCCACATTTCCTTCACTGTGCTTTTCCCACCTGTCCTTGTCTGGTCAGCTCTGTAGGCACAGGGACATTATTGGTCCCGCTTTCACTGTATCCCTTCAGGAATTCCACATAGCATGCCCGGCACATAGTAGGCCCACAATCAATTCTAGTGAATGAATAGGGTGCCTCCTGGGTGCCAGGTATCATGCAAAGTGGAGGCTCTGCCCCCTCCAACCACCCTATGAGGTTGATGTTACAATGATACCCATTTGACTGTGAGGAACCTGAGGCCCAGGGGGTCGGGGAACTTGCCCGGGGCTTCCGAGCCAGCCGCACAAAGGAACTTGATCCTAGGTCTGTCTGTTTCCTGTGCCGGGCTCTGTGGTGGGTGTAAGGATGCCAAAGGCAACAGGGCTTTCAACATGTTCTCCCCTGAGCCCTCGCCAGGGCCCCTGCACTGACCTTCAATGATGCCCCACTTCGTCTTCCGGCCCAGGACACACCTCCCATTCACAATGTGCTCTCGGTCAGCCCCGACCACAGCGAAGGGGATTCGTTCCTGCAGGGAAGGGACAAGATTAGAGGGTTGGCCCCACCCGGGAAGTGGAGAGAGAAGACACTGAGATAGGAACCGGCAGGATGCTGCCCTTTGTGGGGAGAGAAAGTGATAGAAGGAGCACAGATATCTGAAGTCAGAAGACACAAAGTCTAATCAGTGCCTCGGTTTCCTCATCTGTAAAATGGGAGTCATGACAATACTGATGCAGGGCTCTGTGAATGTTTGGAAAGCATAATTTTGGGCTTAGCGTAATGAAGGGGTTAGCAGAACAAGTCTTGGAAACCAAGTGTTACTCAGAGCTACATTAGTGATATAATTCTGCTCATGCCCAATTTCTTACCACCTTCAACCATCATCATGAGGGTTAAGAGATAATTTTGTACCATAATTCGAAAAGATACATGCACTTCTTAGTTCATAGCAGCACTATTTACGATAGCCAAGACATGGAAGTAACCTAAATGTCCATTGACAGCTGAATGGATAAAGAAGATATGGCATACACACACACACACACACACACACACACACACACACACACACACACACACACGAATATTACTCAGCCATAAAAAAGAATGAAATAATGCCACTTGCAGCAACATGGATAGACCTAGAGATTATCATACTAATTGAAGTAAATCAGAAAGAGAAAGACAGGGACTTCCCTGGTGGCACAGTGGTTAAGAATCCACCTGCCAATGCAGAGGACATGGGTTCAAGCCCTGGTCCCAGAAGAACCCACATGCCACAGAGCAACTAAGCCTGTGCGCCACAACTACTGAGCCTGTGCTCTTAGCCCGCTAGCCACAACTACTGAAGCCTGTGTGCCTAGAGCCCGTGCTCCCCAACAAGAGAAGCCACCGCAATGAGAAGCACATGCACTGCAACCAAGAGTAGCCCAAGCTCGCGGCAAATAGAGAAAGCCTGCGCACAGCAATGGAGACCCAATGCAGCCAAAAATAAATAAATAAATTTATTTAAAAATGAAAGAGAAAGACAAATACTATATGATATCACTTATATGTGGGAATCTAAAATATGACACAAATGAACCTATCTACAAAACAGAAACAGATTCACAGACATAGAGAACAGATTTGTGGTTGCCAAGGGGGTGGGGTGGGGGAGGGATGGACTGGAAGTTTGGGATTAGCAGATACAAACTACTATATAGAGACTGGATAATAAACAAGGTCCTACTGTATAGCACAGGGAGCTATATTCAAAATCCTGTAATAAACCATAATGGAAAAGAATATGAAAAGGAACATATATATATATTTATAAACATGTATATATAAATATATATATATACATATACATTATATATATATATTAAACTGAATCACTTTGCTGTACACCAGAAACTAACACAACATTGTAAATCAACTATACTTCAATAAAAGAAATTTTAAAAGAGAGAGAGAGGACTTCCCTGGCCGTCCAGTGGTTAAGATGCCGCCCTTCCACTACAGGGGACATGGGTTCGATCCCTGGTTGGGGAAGATCCCACATGCCGCGGGGCGCGGCCAAAAAATTAAAAAGAAAAAAAAAAAGAAAGAGAGAATTTTGTAAACCAGGGGCTGGCAACCTATGGTTCCTGGGCCAAAGCAGGCAAGTTCGTTGGCATACAGCCCCCACCATTCATTTATTCTTGTCTATGTTGCTTTCATTCTACTACAGCAGAGTTGAGTAATTGCAACAAAGTCTAAAATACTTACCATAGTCTGGCCCTTCACAAAAAAAGTTTGCTGAGCCCTGTTGTAAATTCTGGTTGTTTACTTATTCGTGGCAGGAAGTGGAGATTAAACAGGCAAGTGCTGCATGTAGGTTTGTTTTTCTAAGAATTAGGTTGTGATGGGGAATAAATTGATGCTAATAATAATAACTGTCTCTTGCACACTTATTATGCATCAGCCCATATCTGACCCTCAATAGATCTTATATATCTGGATGATTTATTGAGAGGTTAATTTGAATACATTCTCCTTTATTTCCCCCAGCACTGTTCCAGCTGTGACCAGGCTGCTGTCTTTGCTGGCCTCAGGACAGAAAGCAGAAGGTCAAGGCTCTTTGAACCTTTCACAAGAAATACTGTGCATTGCTCCAATGGGGAGCAGAAAGAGGGAATGTGTGGAGAAATTGGATGCCAGACAAGAAGCAGGGCTTCCATGTACAGATGTACTGCACAAAGGTAACCCACCATGAGGCTGTGTAGGGCTGAAATCCCATGCAGGCTCCCTTCTGTGAAGGAAGCTACTGCCTTTTTCTAATTCAAGCTGAAGTGCTGTGTAGGTTAGCAAGGTCCCTGGGGGAGGGAGTGGAGGCCAGGTGTCTATGGATGAAGAATCCCAGGCCTCACCCAGGTGCTTTGCAGGATCCAGACAGACTGACATTGAATGTACCACAAGGACAGGAAGATGGGGGCTTGGAGGTGAAATTCAGTTGATTCAGAGAAAATGAAGATGTGAGCTATTTCCTTTCTTTCTTCCCCTCCCCCTTTCTTTCTTTCTTTCTCCCTTCCTCCTTCCCTCCCTCCCTCCTTTCCTTCCTTTCTTCCTTCCTCTCTTTCTTTCTTCAACTTTACTGAGTATAATTTACATACCACAAAATTTGCCCTTTTAGAGGTACAGTTCAGTAGTTTTCAGTATTCTCACAAGTTGTGCAACCATCACCAAAATCTAACTCCAGAGCACTTTCATCACCCCAAAATGAAAGCCCGTACCCTTTAGCAGTCACTCCCCATTTTCCCCTAAACCTCCCAGTCCCTGGCAACCACAAGTCTATTTTCTATCTCTATAGCTTTGCCTATTCTGGACATTTCATGTAATGGAGTCATATAATATTGGGCCTTTTGTGTCTGGCTCCTTTCACTTAGCATCACATTTTCAAGGTTTATCCACATTGGGTTAGGGTTAGGGTAGTATCTATCAGAACTTTATTCCTTTTTATGGCTAAGTAATATTCCCTTGTATGGACAGACCACATTTGTTTATCCATTCGCAAGTTAATGGACATTTGGAATGTTTCCACTTTTTGGCTATTACAAGTAATTCTACTATGAACATTTGTGTATGAGTTTTTATGTCAACATAGGTTTTCATTTCTTTGGGGAGTGGAATTGTTGGGTCATATAGTAACTTAGTGTTTAACCTTGAAGAATTGCCAGACTGTTTTCCAAAATGGCTGCACCATTTGACACTGCCACAAGAAGTGTGTGAAAGTTCCAATTTCTCCACATCCTAACTAACACTTGTCATTGTGTGTCATTTTGATACTAATTACCCTAGTGGGTGTGAGGTGGTATCTTATTGTGGTTTTGATTTGCATTTCCCTCATGACTGATGATGTTGAACAATTTTTCATATGCTTAGTGGCCATTTGTATAAATTCTTCGGGGAAATGTCTATTCAAATCCTTTGCCCATTTTAAACTTGGGGTACTTGTCTTTTATTGTTGATTTGTAAGAGTTCTATATATATTCAGGATACAAGTCCCTTATCAGATATATCATTTGCAAACATTTTCTCCCATTCTGGGGGTTGTTGATATGAACTATCTCTTGCTCACCCTGAGTTTGTGGATTAGTGGAGATTCATACCTGCTAGAAATATATGAACTTTCCCCAAGTTGCAGAGAGAGACGAATCTTCAAATGGAAAGGATGAGTGGGAAGCACATCACCCAGCCTCGGTCCCACCAGCCTCCCCACCTCCCATGGCCTCCTACCCGGATCTTGCTGTTGAGGACCTTATCATTGACGTCCTCATCGAGGCACTTCTGTGGATACACCTCTATGCCGTGAGTCTTCAGGTTTTCCTGGATCTGGGGACCACACACAGGTGACCTCAGCCCACCTGTGCACTCTCCCCCCCTCCACACCCCCACTGACCCCAGACTTGTCCCTGGTGCCCAGATTACCCTGTGCCTGAAGGCCTCTCGCTCCTCAATGGTCAGGCTGTCGGCCCGGGCGATCACAGGCACCACGTTCACAGTCCGGCAGAGCCGCTGCAGGAACTCAATGTCCAGAGGCCGCAGGCTGCTCAGGTGGGGCAGCGATGGCAGTGAGCATATGATGAGCAGGTGCCAGCCCACAGCCCACCCCGGGGGTCCCTCCTCCTCCTCTTCTCCTCCCCACGCAGGTGGCCCTCTGCCCACTGGCTCAGCCACCTTACCAGTGCCCGGTGGGCGGCACGAAGTACACGCAGCAGTGCACTCGGGTGTCGGGGATGTGTCGCTGCCGGGTAATGAGGATCTCCTCCTGCAAGTACTGCTCGTACTGCTCATTGATGTAGCCCAGGATAGGGTCCCAGCTGGGGTGGGAGATGGCTCAGCCTCAGAACCTCGCCAGGAGGCCCCCTCAACCTAGGTCCTCTGGGTGCTCTCCCCTTAGGATGACTAATCGCCCTGTTTGCCTGGGACACAGGAATTTCAGTCCCACACAACCTGAGGCCCTTGGTCACCCAAGTACCATCCCCCCACACCCCTGCATCTTCAGAGAGACCCCTGCTTCCTCTTCCTTAGCTTCCTCTTCCGTAAAATGGGGACAGTAAGAGAGCACCTTCTTTGTAGGGGAGGAGTGAGCATTAAAGGAGAGAAATTGCTGCAGCCTGGTTCAAACCACCAGGGACTCTCGCCCAATTGTTGCCAGGGTCCCTTCCCCCCACAGGGCTATTGTCAACACAGCGGCCAGAAATATCCTTTTTCTGCTCAGCCTCCAGTGGCCAAAGAAAAGCCAAAGTCCTTATGTTGCCCTACAAGTCCCTACCCCATCCCACTGCTGAGCTCTGCCTCCCCTCCCACCCCACCCCCACTTCAAGGCTTTTGCACCTGCCGCCCTCTGCCTTGATCACTCTGCTTAAAACTGCACTCCCCCACCAACTACAGCTCCATCCCCCTTTCACTCCCAGAAGTGTCCTGTGTCGTCGGTGATAAAGAGTTCAGGTTCACCCTCCACAAAATTTTGTTCACTGTTTGCCTCCCTACACCCATGACAATATACATTTCATGGAGACAAAGATGTTCATCAGTTCTGTTCACTGCTGTATCCCTGTGTCTAGAACAGAGCTTGCACATACTAAGTCCTCGGTGAGGTGCTGTGTGCAGGGCTGGCTTCACGGGAGTGTGGATGCAGCTGGCACCCAGGGCTCTGAACCAAGAAGGGCCCACGCAGGGCTGAATGCTCTGCGGGTGTGGTCTTACAGTTCTTAGTAATTTTTGAATAAGGGCCCCACATTTTCTTTGCACTGGGTCCCACAGTTGTGCAGCCAGTCCTGAGTGTGTGTGTGTGTGTGTGTGTGTGTGTGTTTCATCTCCTTGAGAGCCTAGAACAACTCTGCAAGGGGGATGTCGTCATCCCCAAGTTACAAAGAAGGAAGAGGAGGCTCAGAGACCTTGTGTGGCCAGGCCCAGGTTATACAGCTGGGAAGTGGTCAAACCCAGGGGTCCTGACTCTGGAGTGTGGGCTTCTATCCCCCTGCCATACCATAGCCTCTATCGAGTGCTTCCAGGCAGCAAGCTAAGACCTTTACATACGTGACTCCCTTTGATCTTGGGGGGAGAGTTGCACACACCCACTGTACAGACGAATAAACTGAGCCTCAAAGATGCCACAGCCAGGTGGCTCCAGGCCTGGATGTTTCCCAGAGCCTGGAGGGGTAGGGGCAGGGGCAGCCAGGGTTCTGCCCTCCCCACCTCCCCGCCAGGACCCACCACTTGTCATTGTTGATCTGGTCCCCAAAGCCTGGCGTGTCGGTCACGGTCAACTTAAGCTTCACGCCGCTCTCCTCGATGACTGTAGGGGGAGAGCAGAGGGGCTGAGAGTGGGCCTGGGTGGGTGGGGTGGGGGTGGGGTGAGGGGGTGCTCACTCACCGTGGGTCACAGACTGCAGCTGCAGCGTCTGGGGTGTGGGCACACCCAGGCCCAGCATGGTGGACTTCCACATCTTGGACTTGAAGAGTGTGTTCACCATGGTGGACTTGCCCAGCCCACTCTGTCCTGTGAGTAATCACACGACAGCAACAACTGTGGATGTGTTAGGCATGTTTCTGAAATTCTTAAATAAATTGTTTTAGAAAGTAAACTGTTTTCTAAGTATAACAAATACAGAAAAGCATGTATTATCATAAGTCTCCAGCTCAATGCATTCCCCCATTTTTTATTGAGGCAAAATTCATATAATAAAAAATTAACATTAACCATTGAAAGTGTACAATTCAGTGGCATTGGGTACATGCACAATGCTGTGCAACCACTACCCCTATCTAGCTCCAAAACATTTTCATCACCCCAGCAGGAAACTCTATATCCATTAGGCACTCACTCCCCATTCCCCCTCCCCCCAACCCCTGGCAACCACTAATCTGCTTTCTATCTATGGATTTGCCTATTCTGGACATTTCTTTTTTCTTTTTGGCCGCGGCACTCAGCTTATGGGATCTTAGTTCCCCAACCAGGGATGGAACCCGGGCCCTAGGCAGTGAAAGTGCCGAGTCCTAACTACTGGACCTCTGGGGAATTCCCTGGACATTTCATATAAACGGAATCTTGCAATAACTGTCCTTTTGTATCTGGCTGCTCCCACTCAGCATAATGCTTTCAAGGGTCAGCCACACTGTTGCATGTGCCAGAACTTCATACTTTTTCATAGCTAAATAATATTACATCAGATGGATAGACCACACTGTGTTTATCCATTCATCTGTTGATGGGCAGGTCAATGCATTTTTACAAATTAAACCACCCATGTATGCAGCACCAGATAAAGAGATAGAACACATAGCTCCACCCAAAACCACTCCTGCCTCCTCGCAGTAACTGTTAACACAGCTCCTTGGACAGCCACTCTTCTGACTTCATTGGTAGGGAGCAGCGCTGCCCGCCCTCTACTTGAGGAATCACACAGCACGTGCTCTTTCATGTCTGGCTTCTTTTAGTGAGATTCCCGTATGCTGCCTGAGCTTGTAGATGGTCCATTCTCCCTGCTGTGCAGGCTTCTCAAACTCCGTGGACCACGCCCTGCAGTAGGAAACATCCTGCATCACAGGGCAGGACACACTTTTGTGTCTAAAACTGAAATTGGGACATCCCTGGTGGTGCAGTGGTTAAGAATCTGCCTGCCAATGCAGGCAACACAGGTTCGAGCCCTGGTCTGGGAAGATCCCACTCACCACAGAGCAACTAAGCCAGTGCGCCACAACTACTGAGCCTGTGCTCTAGAGTCCGCGAGCCACAACTACTGAAGCCCATGTGCCTAGAGCCCATGCTCCACAACAAAGAGAAGCCACCTCAATGAGAAGCCCGCGCACCTCAACGAAGAGTAGCCCCTGCTCACTGCAACCAGAGAGAAAGCCCACACGCAGCAATGAGGACCCAGTGCAGCCAAAAATAAACAAATAAATAAAATTTAAAAAATTAAAAAAGAACTGAAATTGTCCTTTGGGCTGTGCTATCCAATATGGGAGCCACACCTGGCTATTGCCACTGGCAGTACGGCCATACGCCTATCTGAACTGAGATGTGCTGTCGGTGTAAGAGAATAAACCATATTTTGCAGACTTGTCATGACAAAAACAACGTAAATGATCTCATGAATAATGTTTTATATGGATTACATGTCGAGATGATAGTATTTTTGGAATGTATTGGTTTAAGTAAAAAAGACGATTAAAAGTAAGTTGTCCTGTTTCTCTTTACTTTTTTTTTTTTTTTTTTTTTTTTTTGCAGTACGCGGGCCTCTCACTGTTGTGGCCTCTCTCGTTATGGAGCACAGGCTCCGGATGCGCAGGCTCAGCGGCCATGGCTCACGGGCCTATCCGCTCCACGGCATGTGGGATCCTCCCAGACCGGGGCACGAACCTGTGTCCCCTGCATCGGTAGGCAGACTCTCAACCACTGCGCCACCAGGGAAGCCTTCTCTTTACTTTTCTAAAGGAAGCTACTAGGGAATTTAAAATTATGTATGTGGCTCCTATGACATTTCTTTTCTTTTTCTTTTTGGCCATGCTACGTGGCATGCAGGATCCTAGTTCCCTGACCAGGGATTGAACTCGGGCCTCCAGAAGTGGAAGTGCAGAGTCTTAACCACTGGACGGCCAGGGAAGTCCCCTCCTATGACATTTCTGTTGGGTACCCCCACCTTAGAATAATGCCCTTAGTTGGTGCTACACACTCTGACATTTTATGTTCCATTATATCCAGTTTATTTTGTGAGAAGTGTAGTTTTTGACCTACAACATTAATTTTGAATATATAAAAATGCAATTCCAGATAAAACTGACCCATGGGGAACCTCCTAGATGCCAGGCACTGTGCTAAGCCAGATGGGGAAACTGAGGCAGCGAGGGGTCAGAGGCCCTGCCCCAGGTCATACACTGGGGGTTGTTAAGGCCTGGGACCAGGATCTGAGTCCGGTGTTCCCTACTTCCTGCCACACATGGCCTCCCCTTTTATTGCTTTGTTTGCATTTGGTTGGGGCTTCACGGTGATTTTTGTCTTTTCACAATTCAGTGTTTCCCAGATTTCCACCTACAACACTCTGGTGAGGTACAACTATCAGGCCCACTTTACAGATGGGGAGACTGAGGCTCCGAGAGGCGACAGGTCCAGGCCCACAGGGTGGCGTCCATTGGTCTGTCCTCCTGTGAGCCCGAGGCCCTTCACTCACCAACGACCATGATGTTGAACTCAAACCCCATCTTCATGGCCTTGATCTTCAGTTGGTCCAGCACGGCCTCGATGCCCACGTAACCAAGCATCTCGCAGGGTAGGGTCCTCGGGCTGGAGGCCCGTGATGAGCTGGGGGAGGGGGACTGCCTCAGGGGGTCCATGGGGCTGAGGAACAACGATGCCCGTCATCCGGTGGGGTGCGGAGAAGGGGGTTGCTGGGGCTCCAGAGGGGGACCACCCGAGTTCTCATTTCTGAACCCTGACTCCTGAGACCTGCTCCCAGCCACTCCCGTACTTCATGCCCCCTCACCTATGCACCCCCCAAGTCCCCACTGCCCACGGGGTTTGTCGAGGGGTGCCTGGGGGAGCTGCCTCTCAGGGGAGACTGAACCTGCTTTCTGATATGCACCAGCCCCAGGGATCTGTCTCTCCCCACTCAGACTCTCCCACAGCAGAGTGTGGCTGGCCTGGCAAACCTCAGGGGCTGCACCCACGGGGGACAGAGAGGGAGAGAAGCAGCCTCATGTGGCACCTGGTGGCCTTGGATCCCTGTGGGAGCCTTGGGGGGCTGCACTGTCCTGGCAGACCCTGGTTATGTGCTGAGGGGGGAGGGGAGAGGGTGACAGTTAACTGAAGAACCTGAGCTCCACCCCCTTCCTGTGACCCCACCTGGGGGCTCCTCTGCAGCAGGGGGCTGAGAACAGGGACAGGTAAGCTACTCCACCAGGCCCTTTCGGGTCACTGCCCTATAACCCTCACAATGACCCCAGCCTAGTTCTATAGACAGGAACCCCCTGCCCCTGCCCGGGGAAGTACCTTTGCCCAAGGTCACTTAGCTGGTAAGTGGCAGCTCTGGGCAGCAGCCAGTCCCTCTGCTTCCAAGTTCATGCCCCTTAACCACTCTGCTGGGGAAGCAAACCTGTGACCCATGGCCAGAAAGTACAACACCCATGTGTTTTCTTTGGTCCGTCCATTGTCGTCATCGTAGTGTTTTAAATTGCCAATATAGCCAGAGTTTTGTCTGTGCACAACACTGTTTTAGGAGCCCTAGGATGTTAACTTGTTAATAATCATCAGAGCCCGGTGAAGTAAGTGCTGTTAATACCCCTCAGTTTACAGATCAGAGAGAGTCCAGTGAGTGGTTCAAGGTCACACAGTGAGGAAGTGGCAGGGCTGGGATCTGTGTCCACATGCTCACCCTCTGCGGCCTCTTTTCTTGTTCACACAAACCTCTAGATTTCTGGTGTATCTCAGAGATTATAAGCCTGGGCAACTCTGGGTCCAGCCTACAGCTGACACAAGCTGCCCTCTTTTCTTTTTTTTTAATTTATTTTTTGGCCACGTCATGCAGCTTGCAGGATCTTAGTTTGCTGACCAGGGATTGAACCCCGGGCCCTGGCAGTGAAAGTGCCAAGTCCTAACCACTGGACCACCCGGGAACTCCCTAGCTGCCCTCTTTAGATGGGCTACGTGCTCTCCAGTTTGCCATAGTCCTCACCCCTCCCTAATGTATCCCCAATAAGATGCTTCCTATACCAAGTTCATCTCACTATTTTGTTCTCACCTGTTTCCTGGCACCTGAGTTTGCAAGCCCTAAGCAACCCTCTGTCTCAGATGTTGGCAAATGTTTTCTGTAAAAGGCCAGATAGTATAGATTTTAAGTTTTGCCAATCATAAGATCTCTGTTGCACTACTCTTCGGCTCTGCCGTTGCAGTGGGAGAGCAGCCACAAGTAGATGGATGGGAGTGGCTGCGTCTCAGACTATTTACAAAAGCAGGTGGTGGTTTGCCGCCCCTACTCTGCCCACCAGGACTCAGCAACTCTGCCCGATCTGCTCAGCTCAACTGTCCTGAGCCCCAGCAGCCTCTGTCCCTCCCTGCCCATGCCCTTCTGCTCCCCCACTTTCTACACATCTGAAGACAGAGGCGTAAACTTCACTTTCCAGGCTTGGAGGCCAGGAGTGGGGCTGGGCAGGGCCCTGGACAGAGCCTGCCCTGAACGTGTGCCATTCCTGCTGGAGAACTCTCTCAAGCTACGCCACAGGTCTTGAGGGACATGGCAAGGCTGGCCTCCTCATCAACGCAGATGAGAACGTTCTGTGCGGATGACCAAACAGCGCTGCTGACACGGAGAACCACCTTGCACGGGAGGAGATTCTGTCTCTGGGAATGTCTCCTAAGGAAATAAGCCTCTATGCCCAGAAAACACTTTCTCCAGGAGAGGTGTCACGTGTGAGTGATGTAGGAGTCTGGAAACCTGGGGGGAAGATGCCCACAGGGATTGCAGACTGGAGGATCAGGTCTGCAGAAAGCAGGACCATTCAAGGCACTCTTGGCCATGTGGACTGGGGAAAGCCAAGAGTAAAGTGATCAGAGCAGAGTGTGGATGGCAGGTGAGCCCAATGTATCCAAAGAATCAAGACTGGAGGGAATCGTACCCACGGGTTGGGTGAGAGTAATAACACGGCTATTTAGTGCATTCATTGTACCAAGGGAGTGTTTACATCGATTATTCCATTCAATCCTCAGCAGCCTGAGGAGGGGGATACTCTCCATACACCCACTTTACAGATGAGGAAACTGAGGCAGAGAGGGGTCAGGGGGTGGGCCTCCGGTCACACACGGGTGGGTGTTAAGGGCTGGGAGCAAGATCCGAGTCCGAGGTCTGACCGGCCTGAAATGCATCCTGCCATGGCCTCTATCCCATCATTGGTCTGCTTAGGTCTGAGGGGCTCTATGGGTGCTTTTTGTCTTTTAATGACTTGGAATATCACAGATTTTCTTTAATGAGAATAAACAAGAAATGAGGCACCTGGGTGTCTGGACAGGAAGACTGAGGGTCAGTGGGGAGAGGAGAGGACTGGCTCCTGCCCACTCGGCCAGGCCAAGGGGTGGGCAGGGGCCACAGTCGTTAAACCATCCCCCCTCCCCGCTTTTTTTTCAATTGAGGTAAAATTCACAGAACATAATATTAACTGCTAGCCATTTTAATGTGAACAGATCAGTGGCATTTAGTATTGATATGTTCACAATGTTGCAAATCTAGCACCGCTACCTAGTTCCAAGACATGTTCATCACCCCTAAAGGAAATTCCATTACCACTAAGCACCCTATCCCCATCCCCCTGCCCCTGGCAAACACTACTTTCTGTCTCTATGGATTTGACTATTCTGGACATTTCATATAAATTGAGTCACATACTATGTGGCCTTTTGTCCTTCTTTCACTCAGCATCATGTTTTCAAGGTTCATCCACTTTGTAGCATGTGTTAGTGCTTTGTTCCTTTTCATGGCTGAATAATATTCCACCAGAAGGAGAGACCATAATGTGTTTATTCATTCATCAGTTTGTGGATATTTGGGGGTGTTTCCACTTTTTGGCTATTATGAAAACTGCTGCTGTGAACATTTGTGTACAAGTTTCGGTGTGGACATGATTTAATCTCTTGGGTATATATATCTAGGAGTGGAATCGTTGGGTCTTATGATAACACTATGCGTAACTTTTCAAGGGACTGTTTTCCCCAGTGGCTGTGTCTCTACCCCCTTTTGAAATAGAACAGTCATTTCAAAGTTACCCTCCCTGGGCAACAGGAATCTGAGATCTCAGAACAGGAATGGAGGGGATGGAGGGTGTAAGATGGGGATCCCAGCACAGGAGACTGTACTACATGGTGGTCAACGGCTCTGGGATCTGACACCTGGGTTCCAGTTCTGACTTCTCTGCTCACTAGGTGTGGCTGGAAGAATCATGGTGCCCAAAGAGTTCCCATCCGAATCCCTGGGAACCTGTGAATATGTTACCTTATGTGGCAAAAGGAACTTTGCAGATGTGATTAAGGATTCTGATGGGGAGATTATCCTGTGGACCAGTGTAATCACAGGGGTCCTTATAAGAGGGAGGCAGGAAGAGCAGAGCCAGAGAAGGTGTGAGGATGGAAGCAGAAGTGGAAGTGATGGGGGTGGGGCATGAACGAAGGAATGTGGGTGGGTGGCCTCTACAAGCTGGAGGAACTGGGACTTCCCTGGTGGTGCAGTGGTTAAGAATCTGCCTGCCACATATATACGATGGAATATTACTCAGCCATAAAAAGAAACGAAATTGAGTTATTTGTAGTGAGATGGACGGACGTAGAATCTGTCATACAGAGTGAAGTAAGTCAGAAGGAGAAAAACAAATACCATATGCTAACACATATATATGGAATCTAAAAAAAAAGTAAGATGGGGATCCCAGCACAGGAGACTGTACTACATGGTGGTCAACGGCTCTGGGATCTGACACCTGGGTTCCAGTTCTGACTTCTCTGCTCACTAGGTGTGGCTGGAAGAATCATGGTGCCCAAAGAGTTCCCATCCGAATCCCTGGGAACCTGTGAATATGTTACCTTATGTGGCAAAAGGAACTTTGCAGATGTGATTAAGGATTCTGATGGGGAGATTATCCTGTGGACCAGTGTAATCACAGGGGTCCTTATAAGAGGGAGGCAGGAAGAGCAGAGCCAGAGAAGGTGTGAGGATGGAAGCAGAAGTGGAAGTGATGGGGGTGGGGCATGAACGAAGGAATGTGGGTGGGTGGCCTCTACAAGCTGGAGGAACTGGGACTTCCCTGGTGGTGCAGTGGTTAAGAATCTGCCTGCCACATATATACGATGGAATATTACTCAGCCATAAAAAGAAACGAAATTGAGTTATTTGTAGTGAGATGGACGGACGTAGAATCTGTCATACAGAGTGAAGTAAGTCAGAAGGAGAAAAACAAATACCATATGCTAACACATATATATGGAATCTAAAAAAAAAAAAGGTTCTGAAGAACCTAGGGGCAGGACAGGAGTAAAGACACAGACATAGAGAGTAGACTTAAGGACATGCGGAGGGGGAAGGGTAAGCTGGGACAAAGTGAGAGAGTAGCACTGACATATATACACTACCAAAGGTAAAACAGATAGCTAGTGGGAAGCAGCCGCATAGCACAGGGAGATCAGCTTGGTGCTTTGTGACCACCTAGAGGGGTGGGATAGGGAGGGTGGGAGGGAGACGTAAGAGGGAGGGGATATGGGGATATAAGTATGCGTGTGGCTGATTCACTTTGTTGTACAGCAGAGACTAGCACAACAATGTAAAGCAATTATACTCCAATAAACATGTTAAAAAAAAAAAGAATCCGCCTGCCAATGCAGGGGACACGGGTTTGATCCCTGGTCCGGGAAGATCCCACGTACTGTGGAGCAACTAAGCCCGTGCGCCACAACTACTGAGGCCGCGCTCTAGAGCCCGCAAGCCACGACTGCTGAGCCCAAGTGCCACAACTACTGAAGCCAGCGCGCCTAGAGCCCGTGCTCCGCAACAAGAGAAGCCACCACAATGAGAAGCCCACATACTGCAACGAAGAGTAGCCCCCGCTTGCTGCAACTGGAGAAAGCCTGCGCGCAGCAGCGAAAACCCAATGCAGCCAAAAATAAATAAATTAAATAAATTAAAAGAAAAAAAAAAAGCCGAGAAATTGATTCTCCCCTAGGACTTTCAGGAGGAACACAGCCCTGCCCATTCATTTTAGACTCTGACCTCCAGAACTGTAAGATAATAAACTTGCATTGTTTTAAGCCACTAAGTTTGTGGTAGTATGTTATAGCAAGAACAGGAAATGAATACATGTGTGACCTGAGCTACTTGCTGAACTTCTCAAGGCCTCAGTTTTCACATCTGTAAAATGGGAATAGCAATAATACCCACTTTAGGATTGCCATGAGGAATACATTAGGTACACGCATCCTTCAGGGATATTGTGGGTCCAGTTCCAGACCACCACAATAAAGCAAATATTGCAAAAAAGCAAGTCACACGGCTTTCCCAGTGCATGTAAATGTTGTTTACACTATATTGTAGTCTATTAAGTGGGCAATAGCATTATGTCTAAAAAAGACAACGTACGTACCTTGACTAAAAAATACTTTGCTAAAAAATGCCAAAATAATTCCAATAATAACATCAAAGATCACCCCTCACAGACTGCCGTAACAGATATAATAAAAATGAAAAAGTTTCCAAATGCTACTGGAAAATGGTACCGATAGACTTGTTCAACTCAGGGTTCCACAAACCTTAAATTTATCAAAAAGGCAACATCTGTGAAGTACAGTAAAGAAAAGTGTGCCTGTATAGAGTCAGGCACAGAGCCTAACATTAGCCAACATGTTTTCCCAGCAAGACCGTAAGCCCCACAAGGACAAGAAGGTGTGTCCACCTGATTTACAGCCGGTCCCCAGGGCCTAGCAGGCCTGGCCCCTGCTCTGGGGGGAAGCGGGGAGGCGAGGCAGCTCCAGGTGCTGTGTCAGGGGCCCCGGGCTCCAAGTTCTGGGGAGAGAGTTCATTTGAGCGACCATAACCATCTTCTTACAAGGGTCACCGTGAGGATTAGAATAGAGAAGGACCCCAAAGGCTGCTGCTGCGCTGCCAGGCACACAGTCGCTGCCCAGGCAAGGGCAGTGGAACAGAAACATCTTCTCCCTCCCCTCCCCTCCTTTCTTCTTTTTCACCTCCCTCCCTCCCTCCTTCCAACCTGCCACCATTTTTCTTCTGTCTTTTCTTCATTCATGAAGGCAACAGCGGCTGAGTGCTGTGTTCCAGGTTGGCTGTCTGGTCTATTGAGAAAAAGTGAAAAATCCCTGGAATGAAGAGGCCAAGAGGCCTGTGGCCTCCTCCTTCCGCGCCGCACCTGTTGAGGTTGGGAGGCAGAAAGTACACCGGCGGGGCACTGGCCCCACCCTCACCTGAGCTCCGTCATTGCCCCCATGGGCCCTGGGGGACTGGTGGGGGGCGGGGTTGGTTGCCAAGGCCTCAGGTGGTATGGACCCGGAAGCAGGAAATAGTCTGTATTCCCAGGACCTAGTACCTGCTTGGCTGGGAGATTTCCAAGGCAGGTGGGGGCCCAGGGGTGGGGCTGCTGGGGGGAGTGGGCGGGGAGGGGCTTGCTCAGGCCAGGGCCAGGAGAGAAGTGGAAGAGAGGCTGGGGTAGGGGCTGGGGCCAAGAGGGGTGGTGTGGGAGGGCAGGGCCAGGGCTGGACTGCAGGGGGGCAGGGATGCGGCAGCCCCAGAGGAGCCCAGGGTTCTGAGGTGGCCCTCTGGGGGGCTGGAGCAGGTGGTACCCAGGACCATCCAGCTGAGATGGCCTTGTTAACGGAGGATGTGGAGCAGGAGCTGAGCGCCACAGCCCAGCAAGTGCTGGGGAAACTGTGGAGCCACCAGTTGTTCCAGTCCGAGTGGGACACCGGTGCCTTCATCATCATCCTCGTCTTCCTCGGTGAGTGTGGCTTGGCTTCTGGCCCCGGCAGCCTCCCAGGCCGAGGGCCGTAACTGGATGCCCATCCTGCCCGCAGGCGCTGTGGCGCTCCTGCTGCTGGTCGTCTGCATCCATTGCTGCTGCTGTGGCTGCTGCCAAAGCCGCTCCTCCAGGTCCCGGAAGGTGAGCCCCGAGCACCAGGGCCAGGCTGAGAAGGTGGCGGTGGGGCGGGCCGGGGGCCGAGGAGTGAAGCCACCAGCCCCTCTCTGCCTCTTTTGCAGAAACACGCCGGGGGATTTGATAACCTTGCCCTGGAGCCTTAATGCGGAGAGTCCTTGCTCCCCTGCCTTTGTCCTGCTGGGCAGCAATAACAATGCCTTGTTCAGCCAAAGCCTGAGTCTGAAGTGTATTCCGAGCCTCCCGTCAGGTTGGGCAGTGTAGGCCCCCACTGCTTCATCCAGATGCCCCGTGTCCCTCACAGCCTTCAGATGGCATGACTGTCACCAGAAGACCTCGGGTGACGTGCTGCAGCCACCCAGCCGCTGCCCATTCACCATCCCATTTGGCCCCTCGGAGGCCAGGGGTTCAGTCACTGGGTACTCGGCCCAGCTCCTGACTATCAGGGACCCCTGGCCAGGTCCCTACTCAGACAGACAGACAGAAGGGCTCCAGGCAAAGTCGGATGGTCTTTATTTCTTGAAGGCCCCGCCAGAGTTGCCGAGCGAACAGTCAAGGGCACTACAGCTCATGGTGGGCAGCTTCTGTCCTCCTTCCCTCCCAACTCAGAGCTTAGGACCACCACCCACTCCTCAGGCTCCAGTGGGAGGGGGTGTGTGGCCGTCCCTTGCCATCCAGGAGGAGCTCGAAGGCTGCGAAGAGGGGAGGAAGGAGAGCCCTGGGCCTGGCCCCAGCCTGAGTCCAAAGGTTCCTGCCTTGAGGGGAGGGCAGGGCTTGGACTATAGGCTACCTCGAAGCTCCGCCTTCCTGACCTCCCCCATTCAAAACAAAATGCATGCCAGTGTCCCTTCCTCCCTGTGGGTCCAGTGTTCAGTCCCATCTGTGCAGATGTGACAGGCAGGGCAGGGTGAAGAGGGAAATAAATAGCTCGCAGTGCCAAGCTCTGGCCGGCACTTTGTGTGCGTGGGTGCGTGTGCGTGCGTGCGTGCGCGTGTGTGTGTGTGTGTGTGTGTGGAGGGGGAACAGGGATTCCCTGGGCAGGGGCCATTCCCATGGAGACAGGCTCTTGGGCGCTCTGTTCAGAAAGGCCTGTAGCTCCAGTAGCTGGAGAACACGGAGATCTGGGGAAGGAGGGAGATGGGGGGACATGGTGAGTGGTGGTGCTAGAGGATCTGGTCCCTGCTGCACCCTCTGTGACCCAGGTAAGATTTGAAAGTCATCCAAGGGCCATGTGTCAGGAAGAGGATACTGTTGCCAAGCAACACCATGGCCCACCTATTTGGGGTATACAGAAGGTACAACAGATCTTAAGATTAGGGGGTGCTTTAGAGGTGTGCCGCCCAAAAAAAGAAGGGGCTAAACAACCTGCTGTTTGGCTGGCCTAATCTGCGTGAGGCCCAGCCCGGCCCTGACACCCCATGTCCCCACCTTATCCTTGAGCTGCTGGCAGAGCTGCAGGGAGACGGTGAAGAAGACGAGGGCATCGTTCAGCCACGGGATCACACACTCCACCTTGTGCACGTGGCTCACCTCTAGACGCTGTGCACCCCACTCGCTGCGGGGAGATGGGAGGGTTCCTGAGGGCAGTTCAGCCGGCCAGGACCCTATCCCCTGAGGTGCAGACGGGCGAGGGCGCTCCAGGGACCCCTCTTAGGCATCGTACTTACAACATGGCCCCGGGGCTGTGAAGCACGGCACCTCCGGCTGTGCGGAAGTTCTAGGCAGAAGAACATCAGACTGGGTCAGGCCTGGGGCCTGGGGCGGGCAGGGGTGGGGTGGGTGGGGTGCTCACCTTGGTGGAATTGGGCTGCAGGGCATGCAGCTGGTACACGGTGAGGCAGAGCTTGTTAAGGCTGATGTAGACATTGACCAGCAGGTCGGAAGGCAGGGCGGGGGCGAACATCCGCTGTGGGGAGGGGGGCCGGGCAGGCAAGGGGGATGAGGGCTGAGCAGGCACATCCCCCGCCCGCCCCTCCAACCACCCCGGGGGACTCCCAGTCCCCATCCCATGGACTAGGGCTTCCAGTGTCTTCTCAGTTAACTCAGATAGCTTCCTGCACCACTGGGCTTGGGACCCACTGATCCAGATCAGGGGGGCACATATCTGGGGGATGCAGAATGGAAGCCAAGGACCCCATCCCAGAAAACTGCACACAGGACTCTGTCGACAACTTGGGGCTTGCAGGACCTCCTGGCACCCCTGTGTCCCTCCTGGGTGCAAGCTGGGCCCCCCTGTTGGGACCACCTCTCCTGGAGCAGGGGCCGGCCTGAGGCACCACTGACCGTGAGGCCGCTGGCAGCGATCTCAGGCAGAGTGAGGGTGGCTGGAGTGGTGAGCCGGTTTCGGGCTCTGGTCAGCTGCAGCATCACGGCATCCATCAGCTGGGGGAAGGGGGCTGGTCATAGCTGCTGTGAGGGCAGCGGGGCCTGGTCCTGATCCCCTCCCCCTCCCCATCCCCGTGTCAGTAGCAACAAAGTTATGGTAGCTCCTAGCTCCTTCCCTGGGGGTCACAGTCTCAGGGCCCGAACCCCTGCAGCAAGGGGCTTGTTAAAGATGCAGGTAATTGGGCTCCAGCTGGGGGTCGGGGGCAGGACAGAAGGTTATCTACTGCATGGGATCCTGGGTATTGGTCCAATGGGGAATGGAAGATCCCAGAAGTTAGTCCCAGAGGCACGAGGGCGTTGTGGATGAGGGTACAGGCAATGAAGGAGCTTAGAAGAAGGGACCCTAATTCAGCTTGGGTGAAAGGAGCCAGGGAGGGCTTCCTCAACGAAGAACTGGGATGGCTAAGTTGAGGCCTTACGGTGGACACCAGCCCCATTTTCACAGGTGAGGAAACTGAGGCTCCAAAGAGTTAAGGTCACACAGCTAGGGAACGGTGGAACCATCTGCACTTATCCCTTCCCTTTGCCAAGGAGCAAAGCTTTGGCTCTAACTCAGAGCCCCAGTTTCCACTGCTTCCAGCTATTCATCCAGCTGTTGCCATGGCGCTGGGGTCACCTGGCTCCAGGGAAAGGCAGAATTACTGGGTGGAGGCATGGGGGCTGCACATTACACCCCAGAGGGCAGTCACAGTTCTGAGAGAGACCTTAGTCCATCTGGTTTCAAATTTTCATGAGGTCCAGAGAGGATAGGTGAACCACCTGAGGACACACAGCAAGTCAGGGGCAGAGCTAAAGCATGAACTCAGGGCATCTGAGCTCATCTTGTCCCTCCACACCACATGAATTCATTTTGTTAATTACAAAAGTTTTTCTGTTGCTGGTACTAAAACCTGTAGCTACTGTTCACCGAGTGCTTACTAGAGGCCACACTTTACCTGCATCATCACGATTGGCAGTCACTACAGCTTGTCCCCCTTTTACAGGTGAGGCTACTGAGACACAGAGTGGCTAAGTAAGTGACTTGAGGTTGCACAGCTCACAGTGGGGGCCCTGGGATCAGAGCCCAGGTCTGTTTCTGGAGCCTGGGCTGTGAGCCTTTCAACTGTGGCTGGATGGACATGTATACACTGAGAGGTGAAAGGTGAAGGGTCAACCATCGGCTACACCTGAGTATGTGGGGGCAGAGCTCTCCAGGGGCCCAGTCAGAGGTCAGGGAACCTGGCTCTCCCATCCCTGCGGGCAGCTCACCTTGAGGACCTCTGCTCCTGTCCTGAACTGGTAGCTCTCGTCCCGGTTGGCAAGGAGGTAAATGGCTTGGCTCACGTGGTTCCTGGCGTCCTGGATCTAAAAACAGCACCCAATGAGCGGTTAGTGGGCTGGGCCTCGGCAGGGAGAGGAGCCAGCTTCACAGCAGCCACGGTGCCTGGGGGCCCCAGCCTACGGGCCCCCACCCTGAGGGCCTATCCTCCTAGGAGGGGCAGGGTGGGTGCCGCCTGCAGGCCAGGCCCTGGCTGGGTGCTGTGAGTCAGGCTTGGTCCCTGGCCTCATGTGGCTCACTTTCCAAAGGAGGACAGAGGGTAATAGAGTAAAGGCACAAGGTAACAGACTGTGCAACTTGCACAAGGAAACAAACAGGGTGATGAGGGCGGTGAGGGGGAGGCTCCAGGGAAGCGACTCTTGAGCTGACGCTCGTGTGATGAGAAAAGCTGAGGGAGTGGACTCCAGGCAGAGGGACAAGCCCGAGCAAAGGCCCTGAGGTGGAAACAGCTGGTGGCCAGTGAGAGGAGAGAGGGAGGGGGCAAAAGCCAGGCCCAATCACATAGGTGCTGTTAGGAAGCATGGACTTGGGTCTCCAAGAGCCAAGGGAAGCCCCTGGAAGCTCTGGGCAGGGAGTGACTTGTTCATGGCATCCCTGTAGCTCCCACTGGGCTGGGGGCCTACACACAGGACAGGCTAGGAGACCAGGCACTGCCCACCACAGCTGTGCTGCTAGGAAACACCTTCCCAAGCCTGCTGCGGCTGCAGGTCCCCACAGTGGCCAACCCAGGAGGCCCCAGCACTGCAAGGGACTGCCCCTGCCTGCCCTTGTGCCCCTGAGTCCTGGCTGGGGAAGGGCCCGGTTACCTGCTGCAGCTTCCACTGCTTGTCCTCCCTGAAGGCAAAGTGCAGCAGTTGGTTGTTCCTGGGCATCTTCAGGTTCACGTCCTGAGGGGCAAGAGCGGGATAAGCTGGGCAGAAGGATGCCCTCCCGCTTTTGGCCACTCTGAGCCCTTAAGCCGGGGGCAGAAACGGGATGTGTACGGTGGCTCAGGCCACAGCCACTCCATGGGGCAGAGGGCCTCTCAACACCCTAGCCATTTGGGGAGTGAACAGGGAGGTTAGGAAACAGGCCCAAGAGGAACCACAGAGAAGTGAAAGGGAAAAGAGCCAAGAAAGGGGAAGGCATCTTCGTCTGGGAGGAGGCTTGTAGTTGTGGGCAAACAGGAAACATGTGTACATGCAAAGGGACAGAACGCCCACCCGAGGAGAGGGACCTTCCCCCAGGCCTTGGCACCTGCCACAGGGACAAGTGCAGCTGGAGCTCAGATGTTGGCTGATTGCACTTTGATCTGGGGCCAGACTAATCCTGCCAATGCCCATGTTTCCTGGGGCCCAGAATCCAGGTAGGGCCAGGTAGCGCTGTGTGCAAAGCATTCCACCCCCCTTCCTGCACCTGTCACTGAAGCCACACACCAATCTCATGAGCGGGTTAGGGAGGATGTCATTTTACAAACAAGGAAATTGAGGCCCAGAGAGGTCAAGGATCCTGCCCAGAGTCACACAGCTGGCTGGCGGCAGAGCTGGGATAAGCAGGAGGCCCCCACGCTCTTCCCCACTGGGTCCTGTGGCAGCACGGGAAGGGGAGAGGGGCCGGGAGACTCACCGCCTGGCTCAGTGCATCCCCTTGCAGAGTCAGCACGCCCTTCACCTGGTCTGTGCTACAACACATGGGAGTCAGAGCAGCGCCTGCAGCTGCCCCTCCCACCACCCCATCCTCCCAACAGGCTGTCCCTGGCTGTCACTGGATGGTCCAGCCTGTCCCACTGCATACCCTCTGGACGTTGGAGTTGAAATCAGTCTGCAGGGCAGGGCCGTGCCACCTGTCCTAGAGGGTATCCCCAGTGTCCCCCCTCCCCAAAAGCCCACCCCCCGAACCCAGCCCAGGCTCACCCACAGCTGCCCAGGATGAAGTTCTCCTGCTTTGTGGGCCCCTCGGTGCCTGAGCCCGGCAGACTGAAGCGGAGAGAGGCCTCCTGCGGGGCAGACGGGAGAGGGGTAGAGTTCACCCACTCCAGCCTAGCCATGTGTCCAGAAGCCCCACTCCCAGGGCCCCTCCCCCACAGCCTGAGTTTCAGGTCCTACCTGAGCCGTTACCTGCTCCTTCCACACTCCCTGGGAGCTTACTGTGTGCCCAACCCGGGAGAGAGAACCAAGAGATACCCTCCCGGCTTGGGTAAGGTTTGGAAGTGGGGACCAAAGTCAGGGGAGAGAGTAGTCATGGCAACCTGCAATTTTGGCTTTACCAGGCACTGCCTGGACATTTTTTGGTGATTCTATTGGCTTTTTTTTTTAATCACAACAGCCCTGAGGCCGGTACTAGCATCTTCTTTTTGCAAAGGGGAGGCCCAGAGAGATCGAGTACTTGGCTGAGGTCAAAATGCTGGGTCCTTCAGATCTGAGGTTAAATGTCAATTTCAAAGGAGGCCTTCCCCAACCCCCGGGTTCAATCCAGGCCCGCCGCGCTCACAGGGCTGCTTGTGGAATTGAGTAATTATCTGCTACTGCCCCCCCGCTAGACTCTTAAGTCCTCTGAGGGCAGGGCCTGGTCTGAACACCGCGCGTTGCGTACACAGTCGGCGCTCGGGCGGCAGCCGCGGGAGGCCGGGGAAGGAGCCGTGCTGGGGGAGGGCAGGGAGGGTGGGCGCCCGCACAGGCCCTCAAGGCGCGTTACCTTGAGGATGTCCTGCAGCTGCCTCAGCACGGCGTGCACCTCGTCCTGCAATAGCCAGCGAAACTCCTCCTCCTGCGGGGACAGGCCCGCAGTCAGCCGCCCGGGCCCGCCGCCCCCCGCCCCACCCCGCCCGCGCGCCTCACCAGCACCGCTCGCTCCGCCGCCGTCGCTGCCACCACGGTCGCCATCGCCGCCGCTCGCTGCCCAGCGACCGTCACCGGTCCGCCGTCCGCTCGCCGCTCAGTCCTCCGGCGCGCCCGGGCCCACCCCCCGCCGCCGATTGGCTGCGCGGGCACCCGCTCCGCCTCCAGCTCGCGACGCTGTGAGCACCCCGGAACCCGCCTGCTCCCGCTCGCCCAGGACACCGCCCGCACCAGCCGCGGGCGCTGAGCACTCCGGCGCCGTATCCATCACTACTCTCGGGCCGGAGCGCCGGGGCTGCTCGTCCCGCCCCTTCTCGGCCCTGATAAGGCACCCTGCTCCGCGCGCACTCACCGATTGGCCGGCCCGATAGCTTGCTCTCGCCGCGCCCGGCGATTGGCCGACGGGGCACCTTGTTTCCGCCCGATCTCGCCTCCTGCCCACTAGTTCCGTCGGTCCGGGAGGGACTAACGCGCGAACCCTACAGTCCGGTCGCCGTGCTGAAGAGGCCGCCGCTCCGCTCCACGCCTGGCTCTACCCCTCCCACCACCGCACGGCGCTCGATGTCTGGGCGCAGACCACCGCCAAGGTCACAGTTGTGTTAACAAGAAACGTTTTTATTTTGCTTGCAGTAGCTTTTTGTTAATTGCACAAAATCATGTTTTGTTTTTGCCATTTAAACATTATCACACAATCCTATTCTGAAAGACAAATGTTCATTAAAAACAAAGCAAAAATAAAAATTCACAACCTTAATTACCTAGAAGATTTGTCATTTAAAGGAGGTTTAAAGGAAAAAAAAAGGGTGGTGGAGGAGGGGCTTTCTTACAAGCTTTTTCACAAGTGTCACATTTTCTCCTTAAAAGGGAAGGATTTCAAAACAAAGGTGAAATAGCTTAAACAAATATTCATAAAAAGGAACTTTACAGAATTGTCAACAATATTAAGACAACATTGACTAACCAGTTTCATTACAGCATCTTCCCCCACCCCCACCCCCCAGTGTCCAGCTAGGACTAGCACAGGCTTTGTGTTCAGACAGAATTCAAAATCCCAGTGAAATGAACAACTGTGCCAAAAACCACGGGTATCTCCCCTACCCTCCACCCATGTCTTCTGAGATCCCCTGACTTCGGTTCTGATCAGTGGAAAAGGGCCAAGGCTGTGAGGGGGAGGGGCCCCACACCAGCGTGGCCACCTCGTTATGTTTATCATCACATCTTCACTATAATTGCTGACCTTCTGCGGTGACTTTGGAAAATCCAACCCATGCAGAGGGAGAAAACACTGACATCCTTTAGGTAACTTCTCCTTGTTCTTATGCCACATTCCAAGCCCCTCTGGTCCCCTATCCAAGGAGAAATGCTAGGGTCTTGAGGATGTCTTAGATCTGCCTCTGAGGGTCAGGTAGCTCTGGTTCAGTCAGGCCTAGTTCTCCTCTTCCCTCCCAACAGACCCCAGGACCCTGAAAGCACCGAAGACCAAGCTGCTGGCTGAAGTGCAGACACTCATTCCTGTTTCAAGAGCTGAGCCTAAGAAATGGTCATCGTTGGTCAGGTTGGGTCTGGACCAAAGAAGGAAGAGACAGAAAGCAATACTGTCTCCATGAGAGGAAAAGGGGGAGGGGAGGAGAATGGAGAGAGGTGGGCATGCAGGGGACTTGTGCAGGGATGGGCTGGAGAAGGTGGGACTGCTGTGAGGGGATGTGGGTCAGAGTGGCTCTTCAGAACCAGGTGAAGGGTCTGTGGCGTAACGGAAACGGGAAGGAACTCCATACCCCCTCCCTCTTCAATCCTCAGTGGTGGCCCTCAGGACCCCCTTCCCAAGGACTGGAATGCAAATCCAAATACTACAACAGCCTGGTGAGGAGTGAGCACCCTTACACCAAAGCAAGGAAGTCTGATCCCAGCCCAGGCTCCACAGTGACGGTGACTTCTGGTCAGGTGCTGAACAGCAGCGAGGAGAGAGGGCTTCTGTGAAGCTCACCTAGGGGCGGGCTGTTTGCTGCTTTCCCTGGAAAGCCAGAGCCCTGTCTTCGCTTGACTCTGCCAATCCCTTTTCAGCTCACAAAGGCATTTATGGAGAGTTGGCTGCACATTGGTAGCTTAAACATGACAATCCTCATCAGCTGGTCACCTGAGGTTGGAGGGCCCATGGGACCCTCCGTTTACAGTCTGCTGGCTCATCTTTGCCCAGAGCCTCTCTCTGTGTGGGATCCAGTGGGGGACAGTGGACAGAACCACAGCCTCTTCGCTGTGTGGGAAGCAGTGGGAAAGCTTCCACTTCTCACTGATGATTCTAGTTCCTCAACTGGAAGGGGTTTGAGATAAGACAGCTTGGAAAAAGGGAAAAAAAAAAAAAAGCCAGGCAGCAGTTTCTGGGCAGCTTCTATCCTGGGGCGAGAGCCAGTATGGTGGGTTGTGTGTGTGTGTGTGTGTGTGTGTGTGTTTTTGTGTGTGTGAACACACAGCCACCTAGTCCAAGGCCGGTGCCCAGCTCAAGAGCTTTCCCACAGGCCAATCCTGCTGACACCCCTCCCCTCTCCAGGACCTCCAGGGGAGGAGCGACGCTGTGTGCTGTGCTGATGGCAAGTCTCAAAGTCTGTAAAAAAGAAGATGGAGACAGGTGGACTGGTCCAGAGTTAAGTCCCAGGACCCCAACTCCATGTGAGGAAGAGGGGGTCAGAGGGAAGATGGGGGGTGGGGGTGGGGTCAAGGGCTTAGTGTATATAGGCTCGGTACACGGCAGACATGTCATTGTCAGACTGGTCCAGTGCCTTGGCTCTTTTGTACACCTGGAAAAAAACGACATGGGCTTAGTCTGGCCACAAAGCTGACTTACAGATACAGATCTGCTTCCGAGAGGCGGTTCTCGATGTGGTTAGGTAGGTAGGTTCTGGAGTCTAGGCTGTCTGGGCATGACTCCTGGATCCCCCACTGACTGGCCTAACCTTGGACAAAGTGCCTCAGTTTCTCTGTGCCTCCACCACTGCTTCTTGACTTTATGGAAAAGGTAACAAGGCTATTCTGAGGATTAATGGAGTGAGGAATGTAAAGTGCTCAGAGGCGGGGTTCAGCATGGTTAGTAGTTATAATCATGTTCCTTCCTGCTCCAAGGACTTCCCATGTTATTCTCTGGGCCACTGTCCCTGTCCTTCCCTCAGCATTGGCTGGCTCCTTCCCAATCAGCTCCAAGGCCTTTCCTGACCATCCCACCTGAAGCAGTGGCTGCACCACTTTACCCAGCCACCTCCATCCCTTTACTCTGTTCCACTTTATTCATAATTCTAACCTTCTGCAATTCTTACTTGTTTAAACATTTATGTGCTTACTTTGTGCCTCCTTCCATTAAAATGTAAGCTCTACAAGGAAAAGAAGGGGCTGCACCCTGTGTCCCCAGAGCCTAGAATGGTGCTTGGCAATTAACAGCCACCCCAAAGGTACTAGATGAATATGAAAGCGTGTGAGAAAAATTAAAAAGCCATTGTTCAACAAGGGCAGCACAACATTCAGTCATGTTGAAAAAATGCAGCTGGACACAGGTTCCTCCCACACAGTTGGCTGGCTGCATTTTTTTCTTTTTCTAAACATGATGTCCACTACAGCTCAGGTGTAGCTATCAACTCAGAATGAAGACTAAATAAAGACCTTTTGAGATAAAAGAGAACTAATCATTGCCAGCAAACCTGCATTCAGGAAATGCTAAAGCAAGTTCTTCCAGCTGAAAGGAAAACAATACCAGAGAGAAATTCAATTCTTCAGAAAGGAAAGGAAAGCACTGGAAATGGTAAATTAGACAAATACGAACTTATTTTTTCTCTGAATTTCTTTAAAATACATATGACTACTTAAAGTAAGACATTCTGACAACGGTGGGTTTAAAACAAAGACAAATGTAACACGTAGGACATTTGTACCCTAAAGCAGGGGTTCTCAACCTGGGGTCATTTTGCTCCCCACCTGGAGTAACATTTGGTAATGTCTGGAGACACCTCCTATGAACTGAGGGGGTGCAACCGGCATCTAGTGGGTAGAGGATAGGAATGCTGCTAAACATCCTGCAATGCACCGGAGAGCACCCACATCAAAATGTCAATAGTGCCCAGGTTGAGAAACCCTGCCTTAAAGGATGAGGGAGGGAGAGGTAAATGGATCTACATTTTATGTAAAGAGGTCTAATCTAGGATGTGAAATTAAGGATGCGTATAGCAATCCTTAGAGCAAAGACAAAAGAAAAATGATGCATTGTTAAAAAGCCAATAGATAAAATGGAATTTAAAAAAATATATATTTATTTATTTGGCTGCACTGGGTCTTAGTTGTGGCACACAGGATCTCGGGATCTTCACTGTGGCATGTGGGATCTAGTTCCCTGACCAGGGATAGAACCTGGGCCTCCTGCATTGGGAGGGCGGAGTCTTAACCACTGGACCGCAAGGGAAGTCCTGATAAAATGGAATTCTAACATATATTCAAATATCCCAAAAAAAGGATATCCCAAAAGAAAGGAGGAACAGACAAATAAAAGCCAGAGAGGACAAATGGCAATCAAATGATAAAAGAGTAGCTCTAAATCCAACCACATATCAATAGACTTCAAGACAAAGACTAAATGTTAATGGACCAGTTAACCTCAAGATCCTGAACTCCAAACAGTGGCCAGAAAGTGCCGTGCTCCATCAAGAAATTAACCAAAATGTCTGTTTCCAAGCCAACGAATCCTGTAGTCAGGGGAAAGGCAAGTGGAAATCACCTCACAGAGAAGTGCTCCCAACACAAGCCACCATGGAACCCTTCAGAAGTAACCATAGTTACAAACAAACTCATCAACGAAAAATTATACAACACACGAGGAATTCCACTGCCAAAAGAGAACCTGAAGGTAAGAAAGGAGGAACCTGAAATTGTACTGCAAGCTGGAAGAGTGAAGCGAGTACTCTGAGATGTTCAGACACACGAAGGAAGGACAGAGACACAGAATTCAAGGACAGAAGATTATAAACTATGAAAAGGCAGGTCTGAAAAAGAACAGTACAGTACTGTGTATTATTTATTTATTTATTTCTGGCTGCACTGTGCGGCTTGCAGGATCTTAGTTCCCCAACCAGGGATGGAACCTGGGCTTCCAGCAGTGGAAGCAAGGAGTCCTAACCACTGGACAGCCAGGGAATTCCCCAATACTGTGTATTTTTACTTCTTCTTTGTCTCTATAGAACAAGCCACTTGAGACCTCTATTTAACTTGAATAAAAATGCATATAGCTTATAGCACTTGGAAGACAGAGTCTCTAAAATAAATGAATCTGTGTGATTCATGTATGTACATGTTTCACAAAATGTAGTTTTTAAAAAATTTATTTTATTATTTTATATTTTGGCTGCGTTGGGTCTTCATTGCTGTGCGCGGGCTTTTCTCTGGCTGCAGCGAGCAGGGGCTACTCTTTGTTGCGGTGCGCGGGCTTCTCATTGCGGTGGCTTCTCTTGTTGCAGAGCACGGGCTCTAGGCATGCGGGCTTCAGTAGTTGTGGCTCGCGGGTTCTAGAGCACAGGCTCAGTAGTTGTGGCGCACGGGCTTAGAGGCTCTGCAGCATGTGGGAGCTTCCCGGACCAGGGCTCGAACCCGTGTCCCCTGCATTGGCAGGCAGATTCTTAACAACTGCACCACCAGGGAAGCCCAAAATGTAGTTTTTATTGTAATTCTATGGTAAAGACAAATATTGCTCAGCTGTTTTTTTTTTTTAAGTTTATACTTCTAATCAGATTGAGGTAAGAAAACTGAACTTCTAAAAAACTGTTTCCAAAAAGTGCCTATGTAGGTGCTTAATAAACGTCATTCCAAAAAAAATGTTAAGGACTAAACAATCCAATTAATAGGCAGACACTGTCAGAATGGATAAAAATGCAAGCCCCAATTACAGACTGTCTCCAACAGACACAATTTTAAAACAAAGGTTGAAAGTAAATGGATGGAAAAAAATACATCACATGGAAACCGTAAGCATGAGAAGGCTACAGCAGCCATATGAAAATCAGACAACAGACTTCAAGACAAAGATCAAGGTGGACATTTCTTAAAAACGAAAGAGCAAATTCATCAGGACGACATAACAATCATAAATGGCTAAGAGCACAATAACAAAGACATCAAGCAAAATGGACAGAATTAAAGGGAGAAACAGATGATCCCACAATCACAGCTGGAGATTTTAACATCCCTTTCTTAGCAATTGAAAGAACTAGAGAAAAAGGTCAGTAAAGATAATCTGAAAAAATACTACCAACCATCTCGACCTAATTGATAT
>NW_021145780.1:22051-53358 GCF_002837175.3 Physeter macrocephalus | reverse complement strand
GTGTGTGCGCGCGCGCACGCACAGCCTCAACCTTGAAAAGACCAGTTGGGAGTCACGGTAGCATTTGAGGCCAGGATGGACATGATCCGATTCATCCTTCAACAAGCTGACTCTGGCTGCTGTGTAGACAGTGGACTGTGGCAGGCAGAGCGGATGCAGAAGTCACGAGGCTCCCTAACGTCCAGGTGAGAGACGATGGCGACGCAGGTGGGCAGCTGTGGAGGTTGAGAGAAGAAAAGGGACTCTCTTCATTTCGGAGATCAAATAAGCAGGACTTGATTATTTGATGGAAGATAATGGGAAACAGCTGTCTACTTCCTGGGTTGGTTGTGGGAACTAAATGAGATATTATTAGCTTCCTTTTACAGGTAAGGAAATAGAGACTCCAAAGTGATTGAGACAAAAGTCTGCCTCTGAGCTCCCCATTGCACCGTGCGTGAAAGTGGGGTACACAGAGGTGGGCTTACCGGGAAGCTGTGGGGTTTAAACCTCAAGCCACTTCACTTGCCAGGACCTCTTCCAAAACCTAACACCTAATCTTACATTCCTAACTTTTTGCTGTTTTTCTTAAAAAGCACCCCCTATAGGTGTTTAAACTTCAGCCTCCACAAAAACCTCTATCTTCCTCTAGCTGAGTAAATATGACCCGGTCGAGTAGGACTGAGACTTGATGGGATGAGACCTAGGATGGGAATCTGACGTGATACTTGGGGAGAGTGTTGATTTTAGGCGGGGATCATTTGGGAGAGAAAAAGATGCCATATCGAAGGTGTACATTTAACATTTCTTTCATACTTTATTTATTGAATACTCCCTTTTGTCAGGCACTGTATTTGATTTTTTTAAATAATTTTTTTGGCTATGATCTGATGTAAACCTTATATGACCCCCTGAGATGGGTGCTTTCATTATCCCCATTTGATATGTGAGGAACCTGAACCCCAGGGAGATTAAATAAACGACCAAATTATCATTACTAAGTAGGTGAGCTGGGCTGGCTTCTATAAGGCCTGACTTAGAAGCTTGAGGCTGTCCTTAACCCCCACTGCTGGCAGGACTGTTGTCCAAAGCCAGACCCCTCGGATAGACTCTAAACTTACATTATTAGCATTTCATCTCCTAGAGGTTAGAGGAAGCAAGGTCTAATTCTGCCCTGCTCCCCCTGAAAAAACAGTTGTTTGGTGAAATATCAGCAGGAGAAGGTAAGCTTTCCATCTTCAGATTAAAATATCGAGACCATGTCTGACATATGCTGTAGACGAAGACAAGATTCTGAGGCTTAAGGGGTTTCAAATGTTCTCTGAGGGAGAAGGGAAGCCCTGGAAGGTTTTCACCATACGAGTAGTATAATCTGATTCGTGTTTTAAAGAATCACCGTAGGGTAGTACTAGGCTGGCTCTTCAAGTACAGCATGAGACACGTATGGCTTAGAGATAGTAGATGGGAAAAGTGACCTAGAGATTTTAGTGAAGACTTAACCATAATCTTGGCAAGAATGTCATTTGCTTGAGGAAAAGCTAACAGTAGTCAATGTTGTATTGTATTTATCATGGCCAATGAGGAATGGTTTTTACCCCATGCCCCCCTCACCCTCCTGCATCTCTGAAGTCTGTTAGGATAAGGACCCAGTTAGTGGTCTGCCGAGCTTCCCTGTGACCTCAGCGTCTTATTGAGGTGGTCATTACCAGCCCCACCTAGCAGTCTCTAGACTGTAAACCACCCAGCAGAGAAAGAGGAATATCAGAGGACCAGCTGCCATATTTGGCCATCCAGGCTCTGCTATTGAAACACAAACCCAGGAGACAGGACAGAAGGAAGTGGGCACATTCAGTGTAAAGAAAGCCTCATGGTTACGATGATCACTGGATTGAAGGTCTGCTCGATGGAGGGGATTAAACTTGACCATGGTGGCTATTACTGCAACAGTTTTCTATACCATATATAAAATATATTTCTTATGGTCAACACTGTCTCGGCATATCCTGGGCAACACAGGATTGGAGGTATGTAAACTGAGACTGGACAAGCTTTAGGTATAATTATGTAGAGATTGAAGTCAGTAAGCAGACACAATGCAGTGTCTGAAGATAGGAGCGAGGGTAGGAGTGGAGAGAATCATGAGGATAAAAAGGGCAGAGAAAGGGAAGCCCGTGGGTTGTGGATGTGGTCTTTATCTCTAACCCCAAAGGGAACCAAGCCACATTGGCTTGGTTCTCCCCCTGTTCCCCATTTCTCTTGCCTTCCAGCCAAACCAGCAACAAACGGCATTGTATAGTAGTGTGTGTCAGAAATAAAAGCCATGGGGATCTGACCCCCGGCAGTGTGTTTTCACCCTGTGAATTTCCTGGATATCTTTACAGGGAATCATTCCTGGGGGAGGGCAGGCTGGAAATAATATAAGGAGATCAAGAAGGAAGTCAAGCAAGTGACACCTTTAAACAGGCGAAGCAAAGCGGGCTCTTCCCCCTTGGGACAGTTAGAGTTATGCAGAGCTGTAATTAACCCAGCAGCCCACTGGATATGTCTATTTCACCTCACAAAGGCTGTTGAAAGAAGGATTCTTGAAGAAAGAGGTTCCAATTCAAATGGTATTTGAGTAAGTCCCTCCTTGGATATACTGTTTCTAGAGTTTATGGCTATAATCAACAAAACATGGCCATTCTTTCATGCAGGTTTTTCTTATGACTTTCCTGCTACTGACCTTTAAACAGAAAGAAAAAAGACATCCAGAATTGGCTGGGGGTAGGATAGGGAGAAAAAGAGAGAGATATATGGCTGGAATCAAATTAACGACTTTGGTTTCCTTCTCAGGATCTTGAAAATGTTAAAGGAGCAGGTGGGTCATCCTTTCATACCCCGAGACTCTGAAATATGTAAGAAAATTGTCAGTTTTGTATTCAAATACCCCCAAATTACTGAATTGGCCTCCCTAACTTCAATTCATTTTTTTTAACAAATATTTTTGGCATGCCTCCTCTGTCAGGCATTATTACACACACTACAGATGTGACTAGAGCTAATAGTGGGGAGAGGTAGACAAAAACACATAAATATGTAGACTAATTAGTATATTGGACAATGTGTTATGATAGAAGAAAAATAGCAGGGTGGGAAACGGAGTAGGAAGGGATGTCATGTTACATATAGACAAGGAGGGCCTCACTGAGAAGGTGACGTTTAAGCAAAGATCTGAAGGAAATGAGACATGGATGTACGGGCGGGGGTTGGTTGCAAGGATTGGCCGCATCCCAGACAAATTGTGCAAGAAATGCAAGGCCTCAGGTAGGAGCATCCATGGTGTGTTTGAGGAATAGCAAGAAGGCCAGTGGGGTTACAGTGGAGTGAGGAAGGACAGGACCAGGGGGGGATGAGGGCAGAGTTAGTTGTTTGGGGTTCTTTGGTTTTTGCTTTGTTTGTTTTTGGTTTGGGGGAGTAACTATACAACCTCAAAACTTGAAGGCGCGTTAGGGGGGCTGTCTCCTGCCATGAGCGTCACCAGTCACTGCGAATGGTTGAACGTGGAGAAGCAGAAAGTTCGCATGTGTGACTGACCGGTGGACGTTTTATCGGTAAGTGTTCTAAAACATTCTTTAAAATAATTACCGGCCCCTAAAAACGTGTTTGTTAGCTACAATGAGGAAAGCTTTGTTTAAAGGGGTTAGGGAAACACACCATCCATAATCAAGATTTCAACACACCAGTCTGCATTTTTAGGGTAATATCTCTGTAAGTAGAAACAGGCATATCTGGAGAAAGACATTCGTTTCTGAGGTCTGGCCAGCTCCTGTTCTTACCCCTCTGTCATCTCTGATTGGATTAGACGTCACAGAAAATGCCTCAGATCCTTGTTTCATGTTAAGTTTAACCCCTCCAGTTGAATACCATCCTTGTGGAGCTCAGCGGAGAGAAATTAAATTTCTCTCACCAGAGCCATGGCACTGACTGAGGTATCAAGGGTCTACATCAGTAAACTTGGTCAGTTACAAGATGTATGTCCTTCCCGAGGCTCTGTAGCTGTTAAGTTGGCTCTTTCCAATCACGGTCTGATCTTTCATTTTAATGTAATGCAGTTAGACAACCTAGTTATTCAGGCATAGACTTCTCTGGTTTTCATTATCCCTGAATAACATTTGATGCTGAAATGGGGAAGACGGGAAGGAGGGGGGGAGGAGCCCAGCATTTTTCACAGCTTGTGTGAAATGCTTAATATTTGAAAGTCTTTAAAATGCACTGTACGCAGACATTCCAGTTTTATAAGACTAACATAACATGTTCAAAAGTTTTATGAATTTCAGCATGTAACGAGAGTCCACGTTGGCCTATTTTAAATAAGCCATAATGGCCTGGCAGCAAACCTGCATAGTTAGCAAATGCCTCCTCTGTTGATGAGCAGCCATTCCTCAGCAGGTCACTACAAAATACTAGCTTTATCAGTTTCCGTGGCCTCTGTAAGTCAGTCTGTGCGCCGATTTCGGCGTGATTCTGGTTTTACAAGCCCGAAACCAAGGGCGTGACAATAAGGTGATATTGTGCTTGTGCTTTGATTTTAACAAAATGGCATGACTCTGAGTTGCTTGAGAATATGTTCAGGCCTCTTATATCCCATTGGGAGGCTGGGTCTCTAAGTGCTTTTCAGAGCACAGGGCCACACAGAGCAGGCTCACCCTTTCTCCTTGGAGCCTAGTGTTCTCAGAGCCCAGAAGATGTATTTTTTACTTCCTCAGGGGGACAGCCCCTCAAGTGATGCTTTTTTAGGTGAGGCTCTCCTTTCCGTAAAAGTCAAAGCATGAAACGCGCCGGGACAAACCCAGTTCTAGCCCGTCAGCCGTCCTGTGTCTAATGTATCAGGCACAGTCGTGTTTCTTAAAGGTGAGGGCCCTGTGTTAGGAGCTCCCGCATTTCAGGGGAATTTGGTAGCTCCCCTGATAAAATCACACGGCTTCTCCCACAGGGCAGAGGAGGAAGATGTTCTGTGTGTTAAAAAGTGGCTCAGCCTTTGAGTGCAGACTCTTTTGCCCTTAGATTGACCTTGGCCCCGGCGATCCCTCAGGCATCAGCAGCCACATCGCAAACTGGTTTCGGGGGACACTCCAAATCCCTTTGCGCTCTGGCATCAAAAGCTCCTTTAATTACAAATAGTGCCATAGAGAACAGGCTGGAGCATTGAAATAAGACTGATCTGAAGGCTGTGGGCCAAAGAATTCTCACAGAGGGTAACATAATTAGGAAATCTGACTCACGAGATAAAGTTCACTCCCTTTCATTGTGGGGCCCCAACCGGCGTTCTGGCCTCGCAACAGTTGTAACGTTGTAAGCCCGGCCTCCCCGGGGCCCCCGGTCCAGTCCTCATGCTTCCAGAAGCAGACTGCAGAGTCTCCCAGAGAACAGCAGAAGCTTTCTTCCTCTTTGTCTCAGAACGCTGCCCCCCAAAACTTCCTTTGATCATTTAGAGCCCCCTACACATCCATTGAAAGCTTGGCTTTGGTAAGTCTCTCCTCTTCCTTTTGGGATCAGGAATCTATAAGTATAACCACCCGTGGCGTCATGTGAAACTCCCCTATATTTACCTCACGTGTTCCTCGTGTTTAGGGGAGGCACTGTTCGGGGTGGGCAGTCAGGTTGAAGCCCTCGTTCTCGATCATGATTTTTGTGCCTTTAGTTATATTCCCTCTCAGTCAGTGACATCCCCAGAGATGTCAGAACTCATGCAGGAAAACCCGTTTAATTAGGACCCGCTGCGGGGAACCAGGAAACAGATCCTAAAGTACTTTATGGCGGAAGCTGATGATCAGGAAACGGGATATTGTCCTTTCCCGCTGTCTAGGTCTGGCTCGAACTCCTTCGGGGAGATCTGGGGGCCTGTCTCCATCTCCACTGAAATGGAGCCTGTAACCTTCTTCCAGTCAGGTTACCCCAGAGAGCAGTGACATCTAGATCTGCTTTTTTATTTGTTTGTCGTTCTCTTTTTGAAGACGTAAGCGGCAGGCCTTTAGCCCCTGGAATCTCTGCCCAGAGGCCAGGCATGTTGGACGTTTGCCAGTCTGATGTACGCGGGGCCTCCCGTCCACACCGTCTGCTGCCCCTTGGCCAGACAGCGAGTTACCAGGTTTTTCTCCAAGGCAGACAAACCTTACCTATCCTTAACGTGCACACTCTTCAGTTGGGGAAGAGGGGAACTGATTTAGTACGTGCTCTCACGTGGGATTGAATCCAGTCTTTTCTATCCTTCATCCTGGGCTCAGGTCCTGTGAAACGCCAGCCCCCCTGCCCCCGCCCCGAGCCAGAAAGATCTCTCTCCGTCTCCATTAAACCATAGCATCTTCTCTACACCTTTTTTTCCCCTTCATAACGTTGACTGCTCTTATTTCTAGTTAGGGCTTTTCACCCTAGTGTTCCAAGCTCCATTTAAGGACCTAAATGGCTGGGACCACATCTACTTATTTCCCTCACAGCACTTACTCATTTATAACTTTGTTAATTCTCCCTACAGCGCCTCACACACAGTGCTGTTCAATTACAGCATCTTTACTAAGTCCATTTGAAAAGAAAGAGGCTACCAGTGGGTAAAGCGCTGTGCTGAATCCTTCGAGGGGCACAGGAAGTGTGAATGAGACTCTCAGCCCTCAAGGAATGTATAGTCTCAGGGGGAATAAAGAGGATATGTCAAAACTACGTGAAAAGTCAACTAATAGTACGGTTCCACACAGGATCTGTGTCCAAAAGGATGAGTGCCAGTGATGATCCTGAGAGCTTGCACGTGTTTTGTCCATCCCCGTAACACCTCTGGAAGGTAGATGGCACCAGGCACTCTTAGTCTAGTTCCCTTGTCTAGGGAGTGAGGGTAAGTGACTTCTCCGAGGAGGGGGGTGAGGAGGGCTGGAATTCAGACAGCCTTGTGTGCCCCAGTGCGAGAGCCTCGCTGTGTCTCAGAGACTCTGCCTCTCCTCCCTCTCTCACTGCCCGTGTGCCCTGCTTGATGCCAACCCTATAGATGCATTAAGGAGGTGAAACGTGTTGCTCGCTGCCATTAAACAAGATCACAGACACAGAGTCTTTTGAGCAGTGATGACACTTTGCTGTTCGAACCAGAAAGGAATTGTCCAAAGACAGCTAGTCCCTTGACACATGAGTAAATTAGAGTTATCAGACGCTGGTTGTTCGTTATAATGGCATAAAAGTACACGCCAGTTTTTCTAAGGCATGTGCTGAGTGGACTGTTCCCAGAGATTTTAAAGTGGAGGTGAGATTGCCCTCTGGTTTAGGTATTCATCTTCATGAGGTCAGAAGGCCAGAGTAAATGCCCTTCTGAGGTGCTCAGACTACAGTGTGTCCGCCTGCATTGTCATTAACTATCTCTGTAGTAACAGGCCTAGGTTCCGATTCTGGGTCCACCACTTAAAAGCTCGGTAGCCTGCTTAGTTAACTTCTCAGAGCCTATTTTCTCATTGGTAAAACAAGCATGATAATGCCTATCTCAGAAAGTTATTGAAATGATTAATTATGGTGAGCGTAAACATCAGTGCCTGATAATACTCAGTAACTATGGTCGTTGTGAGTATATTATTTTATTTTATTTTTCCCCCTTAAACGTTGCCTCTGTCATCTCCATCACCCCCATTATGTAGAAAATTACTTCCAAACCTCCAAAGGAAGCCTTCTGCCGAAATTTAAATCAAAGATAGAACTCAACACCTTGAAAAGGAGTATTTGCTAAAGAACAACCAGGCATTTATAATTTCTGATAGTTAATACCTAATTACCCATCTTCCCAAAAGCCTCCAGTTGTGGAGACTATGACAACAGATCAGGAAGTGTGGCATGTGAGTATATTATTACATCCCTTCCTGAGCCATAGAACTTGAATTTACATTCAGAGCCGGAGACCCCAGAACTCTTCCCCAAAGGGGAGCAATTTAAGAGAGTTGAAATAGCCTCTCCTTTCAGGGAGGAGGCCAAGGCTTTTCTGGGTTTCCTATAAGTCCTGGAGGATAGGCGATTTGGATAAAATCTGGCTGCTTTGACCTGTGGAAAGCAATTGCCATGTACACTCTTTATTTTGACCTCCGAGCCCCCCCTGGACAGTTCCAGACTGGCTCTAGGCGTTATGAGAACAGTGCTGTCCTCTCTCGTAGAAAACATTCCTTTTAAATGAATCAGTTTTTGACCACCTCTTCCTTTCCCAGGCATATATTTCAGTTTCCAACAGTGGGATCAGTGAGGGGCCGTGACATAGCCATCATGTAGATGAGTTCCAAGATATTGTCTTCTCGTTTAAAGAAAGACAGGCCTACCAGATTTGCCTGTCTGTTCCCAGGGAGGGAGAAGAAACGGCAGGCAGGTGGTGTGGAGAGAAAACCACACCCAGAAGTCACTTTTCCAGCCTCCCTCAATTACTCGGGAGGAAACTAACTGAGTGTCTTCTTCAAGGTTGAGCTCCCTGAGAGTGCATGGAACCTGGCCAGAGGCTGTGAACTTCGCACAGAGGGCACCCTCAGAGTCGCCCCCGGCTCAGTGGGTCACTGCCCTCCCGTTACTCTGCCAGCACGTACCTGATTTGGTTGACATTTCCATAATTAATTTATAACATCAATAACCCCGAGATGAGCCTGTTTATAGGTTTGTACGAGCTGGGTAAGAATATAGATTAAATCTTGGGTCATTAACATACTTTAAGTACTTGGGAGGGTTTTGTGATTGTCAGATAACATGACTAAAAGGCCGCCATGCTTGGTATGTACTGGCAATCTACAAGTTTACTTCCCTTCCAAAGCTCAGAAACAACAAAAGAGCAAAACAAACAAACAAAAGAAAGTGTGCGCCCCTCCCAGCCACCAGAGATCTTGGGTTGCCATCGGGAACAACTTTATCATTCCACCTGCCCCCGAACTTGACCCGGGTGGGCAGTGATGGCCCGAGTGAGTGCCTCACAGCTGCTGCCCCACAGCTTGAGGATCCCTGAGACTTGGTCCTGACCCTCAATGAAATAGCATGCGTGTCCCCAGCAGTCCTGCCGGGAGAATTGCTGTGACCCTCCACAACAACAGAGATGAGAGTGTGAGAAGGGCAGCCTTTATTTGAAAGGATGTTATTATGACTCGGACTGCTCTGTGGACCCAATCTTATTTCCTTTCTTCCTTTTTATGTTCTGTTGTTCTGGTCGTTACTTTTTTGAACAATAACCTGCATTGCTTTTCTATTATAAAAGTAAGACATTTTCAATATCAAAAATAAAGATCAGTACAGAGAAGAAAATAAAGATCACTCATAATTCCACCACCCAGAAATAACCACCGCTAAATTTCTGTGTATCCTTCTAATATAGTCTTCATTCTGACATCCCACTAGCAGAGCTGCTCTCTAGACAGGGAAACCTCCCATTCAAATGCTTTCTTTGGCAGATGTGTTTCCTTTTGAGGATAGCATTGTATGCTCTGGGCGTCAGTTTTCCACCAGTAATGAATGACTAGTGCCTCCCCGTCCCACCTTCAGGAGCCTTCTCAGAAAACCACCACCCAGAGATGCGTCCCCCAACCCATCTCCTTTCCTTTTAAATTTACTGAATCCACCCAACCCTCCTTAGCCTTCTCCCCCCCGTATCTGCATCTGCAGTGACACCACATGTCATCCACCCCTTCCTTCCTCTTTAAGACCATAATGTCTTTTAAATCTCTCATGAGTCTTTCATGTCATTCTCCAGCGCATTGTTGGTGATCCTTACTTGTTTTTTACTTTTGCTCTAGTTTTCTTAAAATATCAAACTGGCTGCAAAACTCTTCAAATCAAACTAAAGTCAGTATGGATAAGATCATCATTAATGATGACACACGTATACAAATAATTACAAATTTTAGTAGTTTTATTTCTTTAATGAATTTACAAACATTGAGCTCCCTGAAAGTAGAGATTAGATATTATTTCGCCAGACCCTTAACACAGTACTTGGCATATTATAAATACTTGATTAATATTTATTGAATTAAGGTGAAAATGAAGAGGAAATTTAATTACCCAGTCTACTTTTTTATCTCAGTAGTTTAAGTGCAGACAAAAAGGAGGTCACATAAAAATGATGAAAAAACAGTATCTTAGGACAATTTTTAATGGTATACCAGTGCATTTTTTTGTGCTAAGGTATCACTATTAACCCAAGTGAGGACCCTTTATAATGATTTTTTAAAACCTTGATGATGCCCTTTTCACTTCTTTCCTAAATGAACATTAATATAAAGCCATAAAAATCCCCTTGGAGGGCTTTATGAATTACTGCAGTATAAGATGGGGAAAAGGCCATTTGCAGCCATTTGTTTTATGGAGCTTGATTCTGAAAGCTAGCGCCACCCTGGCCCTTCAGGGGCATACTCTGAGGCATGGAGCTTTTCCAGTGAGCACTGGACCTTCTTCCCAAACATGTCCTACACGTGCCATTTCCCCCAAGTCAGCAACGTCCACCACAGCCCTGCCCTCCGTGAGCAGCCCAGACGCATGTGGGGAAGGGAGCAGACGTTAATAGTGATACATTGAATAGCTCTTCTTCTGTAATGTAGATTGATTTTCAGTTCGTCTGCATAAATCTCTTTTGCTATATGACTCTTTGGTCATTTAGTGCTTGAAAAGAATGATGCCAAAGACTAGACACCTGGCCTAGGTAGGGCATTGGTTTTCAAATTCTTTTTACCTGCTGAGCTGTTCTATTTCTGTTAGACCTGGGATGGGCGTGGAAGCCTCATCCATTATAAACAGAGATGGGGGTTTGAGTGCCCGGAGCGTCCCCCCAGCGCTGTGCTAACCCGAAGTCAGCATCTTGGAGATCACTTTGAAAAACCCCCAGGCCTACAGAGACCAAGACAGAAGAGGCTGAAAGGGAGGCACAGGAAAGAAAGATGTCACGAAAATGATAAAAATAATCGTAGCTTACTTTTTTAGAGGCCTCCTGTGTGCCAGGTACCACAGTAAGTACCGACTTGCCTCAAAAAAAGGGCAAATTGTGACGTCTAAGGCAGAGTATGGCGTTGGCTTCCTGAAAACACTTGAAAAGGATATTGGATTGTTTGCAGGCAGGCAACGGGCCAGGTAATCTTGAAAGATCTCTCTCTCTCACTACAGTTGAGTTTAGCCTCCATTGCTCTGCTGGAATAGACCTCTCTCAAGTGAGATCAAGAAAAAAATAAGTAGAACAGAAATGTTCACTCCGTGTGTGTGTGTGTGTGTGTGTGTGTGTGTGTGTGTGTGTGTGTGTGTGTGTGTGAGGTCCAGGTCGCCAGGCGCACTGAGCTGCACGTAAGTTAACGCGTAACACCACAGCAGGTGTACCATTTTACGGGTAATTCAGAACTTTGAGGTAGAAATAGCTCAGAAAAAATGATAAAACAACAAGGTGTGCGCCTTTGTCACGACAGCTGGCTGTACCCTTGAATGCACGTTTTGACAGATCATAAATTCACAGAACAGAGCAAATCCTTACGCCTCACCTAGTTCCGGTCCCCTCTTGTCACTTTGGACAAAAGATTGTCCGAACCAACTCAGCGGGGGGGGCCCACTTAGTCTTCTTTCCATCTTCATTTCCTGAGCATCTTTGGATGATGCGGTTGATCAGAACCCCAAGACCAGATGCTCCTTCTGCCGGAGGAGCACCTGATCAGCTAGTCCATGAGTCAGTCAGTCCACAGCCCCTGTTCCGTTCTGGGTCCCCAGTCGGGGTCTCTGTGTGGAAGGAAAGAGGAGCAGGGAGTGGAAGCTCCAGGAACTTAGTGGAGTTGGGAGATTAGTGGGTGGGCTGCCAGGAAACGATGGGAGTGTGGGAGCTCAGAGAACATCATTTCCAGGCTGATCAGAGACGGGTTCAAGGAGGAGGAGAGATTTAAGCAGCCTCAAAGGTTGGTGGGATTTGGGTAGCTCGGTTGGCAGCACGTACATTGCTCTTGTTGGCACCACACACATGTGACGGCCCTGAGGCGTGTCCAGGGGAGTTGCGAGGTCACACTGAGGAACCCCGTGAAGGGCGCGCCCAGCGTGGACCACAACGAGCGCTGAATGCCCGGCAACAACATTTGGAGCCTTTTAAATATTTTTGAGCAGGGAAGGGACACAAGGAAAGCAGTGAATCTGGTTCAACTATTAACAGTAGCCAGATACAAAACTGAGGGCTCAGGGCTTATGTGCCCGCCAAATTGTGGATTTAAAAGCACAGCGTGAGGAAAACCCCAAAGGAACAGGGTTCTTTCTTTTGGAGCCCTGAGCGAGGCAGGCACAAGTGAGCAGTTAGTTCTCTCATCGGACCGGCATTTTCTAACATGGATAAAGCCGCGTGATGGGTTCGTGGTCATAGCAGGCTTAACAACGAGAGCAAACTGCCCGTCGGGAATTTCTCTTGCAGCGTCCTGACTTCCTGCAGAGCTGGTGCTGAAGTGGGGGGTGGGTAGGTCCTGCCGGGTCATCCCCCAAGCCGCCTCACATTCAGCACAGTCCCTTTGGGTCCAGTTCACACGTCTCACTGGGGCCCATTTAACCGAGCTGGGCCTGTTGCAGACCTTCAGATATTTAATTTGTAAACACTTAATAAAGCACTGTCAGTAGGTCGACTTGTCTTCTCCGTCAGCCACATCAAAATCAATACATCCCTTGGGTGTTCTGCCGTGATTGTCTGGGCTGGGGAATCTAATAGGATTAAGTGTTTGGGGTCCTATCTGACGCCACAGTCCACAGTCCTAGTTAGATGAGGTTAAACACTGGCTTGCCATTGTGGAGGCACGACTGCTTAGGGGTCTGAAAAATCATTAAAGCTTGTCCTCTTAAACGTTGATTGTTCCCTGGTGATTTATTGACAAAACACAAAAAAGTGCTCTATACTGCACTCTAATTATATGTATGAGGCCATAAGATCTCATGGGAAATTAAATAAAATTTACAGCTTGATGGTTTTATGCTCCTGGGAGACATACCTTCTTAATAAGATCTTATAGCTGGGAATATTTATGAGGTTAAAGTCCGTAGGCTTGAGCAAAGACCTAACCTTTCCGTGGGAGGGGGAGGGGGGTGCGTTTGGATTTCTTTTAAGATAAATGATTGTAATGAAATGTCAGGGGGTGAGGAGGAAATGTTCAGTGAGACACATGAAGCGCTCCTCCCCGAGACCTCTGGAGGACAGAGCCGAAAGAGCACAGGGACCTGCTGCCGCCGCTTATCTCGCGCAAGCCTCCTGGTGGTCCTTCCCACCGCCTAAGCTCTCTGTGGCCTCCGCATCTGATCAGCCCCCATCACAGCCTGAAAGGGAGGGAAGATCCTGGTCAAGGGCAGTTATCTAAGAGGTCAAGGAAGGGGAAAGAACTTGAGGCAGGAAAAAAGGGAGAACCAGAGAGAGAGAGAGAATATGGATGGGAATCACACTGATGCCCTTGAAACCCGAAAAAGCAGTTTCACGTCTTCAAACAGCCCCAGAGGAGTTACTGGACGTTGGGACATTTGCTGTTTTACCAGATCCCTTTCTCTTCGTGTCAAGGGGTGGCTGGGGTCCAGACCCTGATCCTGTCGGCTTTATAACGTGCTGCTTGGACCAAAGGTCAGAGTACAGTAGCGGTGAGGGTGTGGGTGTGGAAGGAGCTTCTGCAGGTGGCTCAAGGATGGGACTTTCTTGCCTCTGAAGAGGCTGTTTACAGAGGCGCACGTTATAAACCGTCCCCGCAATTTTTGTTACTCTCACCCCGAACTCTACCCCGGACCCAGTTTCCTCATCTGTAAAATGAAGAGCTAAGGCTAGATGATTTTAAGGTCCCTTCCAGCTTTAAAATATTATTTTATGGTTCTAGAATTTATGTAGGAGAAAGGCATTTCTCTCCGTCCCTGGCTTTAGTCTTCGGAGTGAAAGTGAGATGTCTCATCCACTCAGATAGAGCAGCTCAAGCCCCGGGTCTCAGATAAAAAGAGAAGGAAAAAAACTTATGAAAGATAGCTAAGTTCCCCTGATAAGCAGCAAAGTGAGAAATCCCCGATTTAATTTAAATATGATATTTCTGTCTTCATTAATTTAAAGCATGTATATGATAATGTATCCTTTTTGATTTAGCGGTCTGTCCTGGAGGGAAAGAAAGGCTTGATTGTGAAGCAGAGGGGTAAAGGTTTGGATATTTTTTAATATAGATGACTATCCCTAAAAGTGCTTGAATTATGTGGAAGTAAGATTTGTTGCAAGTTACAAATCAAAGCCTGAAATGTCAGTTATCTCCTAATGATACTTCTACACAGATTAGTAATTTCACTTTAGAAGCCCAATGAATGTTATATTTTATGACATTGATTAAACATCTCGCTGCCATCTACCCATCCATCCTTTTCGTTTTCAAAAATCCGTATCGGAATTTAACAAAAACAGCTCATAAATTTGTATTTTACAGCCTAGCAAAGTCGACCGGTTCCCCCACTCTGCTTACAAGCAGACCCATCTTGAATCCTGGGCTTGGGCCATTTCTATTCTTAGAAGTCGGGCTTTTCTAAACTGACCTCGTGTTTTGTTACCAGAGTAGGATCGGGGGATTTATTTGGAAGAGCATTTTGTGGCTTCTGGAGCTGCAGAGCCACGAGGGGGGCTGTGGTGTGGCCGGGTGAGCCCCTGACTGGGAATCAGGGACTCCGCTTTCATTCTGGCTCTTAGACAAGCCAGTTACCTCCCTCTTCTGTGTCCTGGGGATAATTACAGCCTCCCCTAGTTGGCTCACAGTGTCATTGCCGGGATGAATGAGATAATAGACGTGAAAGCTCTTCCAGCCCTTCAGAGGGAAGCAGTGTGGTCGTGGATTTAAGAGCCAGGAGAGAGTAGAATGGGGTGATCGGTTTGGGACCCACCTCAGGCATTTTAGGAAGGGTTTGGGAGGACCCTTTTGAAAGCAGGGAGAAAAGGCTTTCGGAAATAGGTCCACTGTGTTAGTATTTATGGTACTTTTATCAGTAGAAGTACCTCTGGTTCCTCCAGACTCACACCTGTGTCTCCTCAAAACCACTGTGGCCTCAGTCCCCGCCTGCATTGGCTCCAGTTAGAAGACCCCATTTGTTCCTGTGGCATTTCCCTCACAGTGACGTTTATAGTTGCTGTCATTTCTCTCTGGAGGGGATGCTGGCACCTGGATCCACATGTCAGGGCACAGCTGTGGCCGTTCCTGCCTCCAGGAAGGAGACGTAAAGAGACATATTCTGAGGAATCCGAATCAACTCCACATGAAAGCTTAAGGGCCAGTCCCCAGAGGCTGCCACGTACGGAAGAAATAACCTGTTAAGGCTGGGGGGACTTGGGGGCGGGGAACTCGAGGCTAAACAGTTCTGCAAGAATGGATAACATGAGGGGAAATCACTACTGAATCAGAAGCGGGCCTCTGTCCAAGGAGCCCTACCACAAGTGTGCAGGAGGCTTGGGCGGAGGGAGCAGGGAGCAGGGGGCGGTGAGGTTCGCGCCCCTAGGGACGAGAGGCTGGGCGCTAGAAGGGACAGGTGCCGCCAGGTCTCCCCGCGAGGGCCGGTGCGTCCCGGCGCAGGGCACAGAGGTGCGGGCCGTGGGTGGGCAGTAACTCTGCCTGGACTCACCTCTCGCCTCTCGCGGTGCCCTCAGGGAAGGTGGTGCCACTTTGCCGATCTCTGAATTCCTCGCCAGCGGCAGCCCTGTCCCATAGGGACCTTGTGAAGGTTGAGTGAGCTACCAACGTAATGTGCGTGACCTGCTTAGCGCGAGAGCGGGCCCAAGTTAGTGCTCGGTAAATGTTACCTGTTGCCAGGTGTCTGGGTGGTGGCGCCTCGGTCAGGGGTTTTTGTTGTCGGTGGTGGCGGTGGCGGGTTTGTTTTTTGATTTTACGTCTTACTGTTTTCGTATTTTCTCTAAAAAAAAAAAATTGTAGAATGGCATCACTTAAAAATCTGCAGCAGACGGTACTTGGTCTGCTCTGCAGGACCTTTCGTTGTGGGCACGGTGACAAACTGGTTTTAAGTGACAGAGCATCATCGTGGAGTGAGGCTGGCTGTTGGTGACAGCCCCGCCCTGTTTGGGGGATGGGGAGTGGGTGTGAACGTCGCCGGGAGAGGACGGTAGCTGACGAGTGAAGACCTCCGGCGAGCTGTGACACGTTCTCCAGTGACTTATTTTCCCCCTTTTCCTGACTCATTTCTCTCCCGTCCCCTCCTTTCCTCCTCTTCTCTCTTCCCACCACCCTCAACACCCCCTCCCAGCCAGCCCTCCCTAGCGTGCTCCGGCGCTGGGGATGTTGCATAAAGGGAAAATACGGCGTGTTTACGGAGAGAATTTTCAGGAAGTGTTAATTTAATATGCTAAAGTGTTCCCTTCAGCATTTTACCTTTCTTGTTGTTTTCACAAAACAGCCAAGACTAAATAATGAGCCCAGGGCTGTGCCCTTTGGTAGCGTGATAGCTCATTACCCACTAGCGGCCTCCATCTGCCCTCATGGCTGCATGGGGAGCCATTACGATTATGATGGAAATCTCAGAAGCCATTACCAAGATGCAACAGAGGGCCTACTGCAGACAGCCTAATGGACTAATTTGTAATTGGGAGAGGGAAATGAGTTAGCGAGCTGGGGCCGGCTTTGATGAGAGTGGAAGTGCGCATGCTAAATGTGATAAATGAATAGGAACGTGTGTTTGCGCAGTGGGCTCTACAAGGCTTTCCATCTCTCCCGGGGATTGGAGGCGTGCTGACAAGCCGTGAGGCGCGAGGAGGAAAGGGCTCGGGGGAGGCAGACAAGATTCAAGCAGAGTAGCTAAGGATAAACCGGTGAGGAAAACTGATGGCAGTAGAGTCCAAGGAAATGACTGCAGCTGCCATGAAAGTAGTAATTAGGAAGCATTTGGTGTGCGTGTCTTTAACCATTGAAATAGGGACAAGGAGGAGCCCTGGCGCTTGTTGTGGGAAACGGGGGGGGGGGGGGGGGGGGGGCTGTGATGTTCCGAGAGGGAAGCCCCCTGCACAGGGCTCTGACGGGAGAGCGTCCTCAGACCTGGTGGTCCACACAGATTCTGCCAGCTGCACGCACAGCTCATTCCTGAATCACCGCGAGAGCCCTCTCTCCCAAGAGCCACTGGAGATCCTGCAATGGCAAGGCCCTTGCAGGCCCAGAGGCAGCCGTGGTGCAAGGGAAGGAGCCCAGGCTGGGGGTGCCAGACCACCAGTGCATCTAGGCCAGAAGGCTTCCTGTCCTGGGGGGCTGGAGGGTCACCTCGTAAGCACCCATGCCCAGCCCTCCAAGCTGAGGAGTGCTGGGCGCCAGCATAGACACACGTGGGGCCGATTTCCAAAACCCGGCATTTCCTTCTGTTTGTCAGTCAGCTCCCAAGATTTCAGCGGCCGGGTGGAGAGAGTGCCCCAGGCGTTCCCAAGGGCAGCCCGGGGCCTTTGTGGCCTCTCAGGCTGATGTGGCCTGTTGACCGGGAATCCCCACTCTGTCTGAGACCGTGTCCTTCTTGGAACTGTCCTTGTTTGACTTGTTTTCTCTGCCATGGAGCTCCTCAGCTCTATTCTGACCTCCAGACTCTGGTGTCCTTTCCCATAAGTCAGACCTTCGTGTCCCTGGAGCTGCAGCCTTGGTGTGTCCCTTTCTCCCAGCGACCTGCTGTCCTCAGCCTTTCTCTGGATCTCACTTTTTCTCTTGGGGCGGCCAGACTTAAGCCTTCAGGGTCGTCCTAGCTCTCGGGGCTCTTCCTGCTCCCAAACATTCCCGGGCCTTTGCCTAGGAAGACCTTTCAGCCTTTCTAAACAGCCTGAGGGAAAACGCGTAATCCTTCAGGGAAGAAGGAGGCAGTGGAACCAATTAACTGAGCCCCAGCCGGGGGCCGGCAGAGCACCTTGCCAAGGTAAGAGGCCAAGCGGGTTGCCTCCTGCCCTCAGCCCCACCTCTGTCCCAGGGGCACCCTCTCCTCAGAGCATTCCCAAGTACATCGGAAAACTTTCCATCCTCTTCACCGACCACCAGCAGATAAGCTTTCTAATTAGCTCCCTAATGGGATGATGAGAGTCCTGTTCAGCAAAATTTAATTGACAGCCTATGTGGTGGATCACGTGATTGATGCTACCTAACTTTGAAAATGAACCTGAGGAAAGCAGCCGAAAAACACAGATACACGGAGACCCCAAACAGCTCAGTCTGGGAGAAAGCAATCAATCGATAAACGAGGCTGAGAAACACTATCAAATATTATAAGCTAAAGGAAGTTACTGAAAAAACACGAAGCGTGGTTCTGATTTTCCTAGATGTCCTGGAAAGGGGACAGCTGAATGGATGCCATTGACTACTAGCAGAAGCATATCATCGCATCAGGAGAAACTGACGTTTTCCCAGCCAGTGTCTGCCGTTAAATATACCATCAGTTATGCTGTCAGTATCCCTTAAACCAAGAGCCTCATCAGACACTCCCATCGATATTAGAAGGTCGAGATTTTCTATAAAGAGCTGTTGCTTAGATGTCCTTTAGTAAAAGCCGCACCCCCGCCCCGACCCGTGTCAGCCCTGGACTAATAAGCCCTGGAGAGACTATAAAATTCAAGGGCCTGCTGTGCCCAAACTCTCATTCTAGCGAGGCAGACCTGAACTTGGGTAACTAGTTCAGTTACACAGACAGTAACAGAGGGTCTGGAAAACACACAAGAAGTCACGAACCGGTTTGACAAATATTTGTTGGGTACATGATGTAGAGCAGACACTGACCCAATCACTGGAGACAGAGCAATACATAAGTGGCATGGTCCCTGTCCTCGGGAAGCTTACGGTCTAATTCTGACCCAAGGGGAAGGAAGAAGGTCCAGGGTGGGAGACAAGGGGGCGTGGTATTTGAGGTGGGCTGTGAAGCTAGAAGTTCACTGGAAATCACCAGGAATGAGATGTCCAGGAAAATCCCAAATATTTGGAAATTAAACAGATTTCTACGTATGGGTCAAAGAGGAAATTACAAGGGGAATTTGAAAAGGTTTTTAAACGAATGGTAGTAAGAATACTACGTATCAAAATCTGTGGAGTGCAACTAAAGTAGTGCTCAGAGAGGAATCGATGGTTTTAAACGCTTATATTAGAGTAGAAGAAAAGTCCGAAATCAATGACCTAGGTTCCACTGTGAGAAGGTAGGACAAGGACACAGATAAACCCAAAATGAGAAGGAAGGAAATAATAAAGCAGCAGAAATTATAGAAATGGGAAACAGACAGTTGAGAGAAAACCTTAGCTAGACTGAACAAGGGGGGGAAACACACCAATACCAACACATCAGGAATGAAAAAGATGTTATCAGTACAGGTCTTACAGACGTTTAAAGAATAATCAGGATGGGAGTTCAACAAGCAGAAATGGAGAGCATGAAGTCCAAGTAACAAGAGTTGCTGTAGTTATATGTGGGTTTGGAGGGGCGTGGGAGAGGGACTTGGCCTAGAAGACAGCGAGGCTAGCAATTTCGCTTGGAATCAGGTACTAACCTGAATTGTCACTTTCCGCAGTGACCCAGGGCCCGTGTTCACGGTCCCACTCGCTGCTCCTCACAGCACAGTTCCCGATGCGCAGGTTCGGACGTGTTCTTTGACCAGTAGATGCCGAAACCGAGGACAAGTCACCACATGGGCCCTGATGCCCTGCTTTCAGGGCACCTGAACTTCCTCAAAACATTTTTGCACATGGGACATTTCTGGCCAGTAAGTAACTCTAACAGATCTGAGTCTGCCGCCCCCAGAATATGAGGAGACTTTGTTTCTCCCCTTCCAAACTATTAGCTCCTTGTCAGTTGGGCTCACAGGTTTCAAAAATGATCTGATGCCATCCTAAGACCGTGCTGTCATCCTTGCCAAGGTGTATATGCTTCTGAAAATGGGACTCTTTTTTTAAGATGAGTCTGAATGTTCATAGCAGAAGATGCTTGCCAAAGCCTAGCTGCTCACTCAACAGCTTCCGGGTCAACAGGAGCCCACCCGACACCTAAGAGAGTGGGGCGGCGGCACGGGCGGGCTTTCAGCCACCTGCGCCACGAGTCTGTGGACAAGGCCCTGAGCTGCTCAGCCTTTCACCTGCAGGAGCCCTGGCTTGTCTCTGCTGCTTCGTGGTGGGACTGCGCCTTCCTTGCTCTCTCTTTCCCCTCTGCCCCAGTATCCACCTGAGAGGCGATGTTTCATGGTAGCAAAGACCATAGACTCTGGAGGCAGACTCTGTGGTCCTGAGCAAGTTACCTTGCCTCTGCGCCCCTCAATTTACCATCTTTACTGTGAGCAAATTGAGAGTGGCTCACTCACAGGGTCGTGGTGAGGAGCTAAATGACTTCACATACTTAAGAAGGGCCTAGGAGTGCGGGCAGGAAGGGTCAGAGCGGGGAGTGTGCCCTGTATGCTAAGTTGAGGAACAGGGCTCTGGGCACCTGTGTCTTCATCTACCTGAGTATCCTTGTGCCCAAGAGAGCAAGGCATTCACACCCGTGACAGGTTGACACCTGGTAAGTGTGGGAAGTATTAGGAAATCTCAGGCTTGGCTGTGGGGCTCTTGGGCCTTTTCTAGCTCTTGGATTCCTCCGGCTAGTTACCCTGGCAGTCCTCTTTTGGTGGGAAGCTCCACGCTGTCCCTCCCACTGTTGGCCCCAGGTACCCTGGGTTGGACAGCAGCAGTTTGGTCAGGAGTCCCTGCCCTGCTGGGACTGGCGTACACTGACCCTCAGTTAAGACTGAGGCTCTCGTGGTGTCCTCCAACCTTCTGAGACAGTAGATTTCATGAACTGGAAGCTTTGCCCTTCCCTAAAATAGCCAGGTGCTGATTGCTTGTGCTATGACATCGGTGCAGGCAAGAGAGGAGTATCTTGAAAGGGCGGAAAAACTGGGACAAGGATGGGGAAGGAGAGGGAGGAGAAGAAGCCCTCATGTGGGGCTTTGATTTCCTCAGGTGAGAGTGAGTCAGGCACTTGCGTCTGACCTGACATTTTCAGAACATTCTCACGTGCATTATCTGACCACTTCCTTACTACAAGTTTGGGAGCAAGGGATGGCCTAAGTCGGTATTTGTACTGGAAATGAAAAAGCTAGAGCCGAGGAAGGCCAAGGGGCGTGCTCAAGGTCACATGCTACTTCCAGACACGTTGGGGACCGGAGCCCAGAGGTGCTGCCTCCTGGGACTCCCCTCAGGGGAGTGTGGAAAGTCTCCGTGAACCACCATCTGAGCAAACTGCACGACCCACTCTTGGCAAAAGGACGGGCCTGGCTCGTAGCAAGACCAGCGCAGAGTGCTCTGGGACCCTGCTGACACCGCATTTGAAACTCCGCCAGGCAAGAGGAACATCCTGGAAGTTTAGCCCTCTGTTGGCTGTTTCTGAGAGAGCGTTGTTCTCCGATGCTGGATTTAATGAATAAATTATAATAACTTTTGCATTTTTATCCATGTCGTGCATGTCTATCTGCCCTCCCCATGTAATTTCCCTCTCCCCGTCTACATACTATATTTCTTTTCAAGCCCCTGAATTTTTTTTTTTAAGTGCTCCTCTCAGCAATTGCTGATAAAGATGCATACCTCCTTGTTCTGCTTTGTAAGTGTATGTGCTCAGAGCCAGGAACTCAGGGAGGAATGTGTGGAAGAGGCTATGTTTACACTTCCAAGGGGAGGTGACCCCTAGGAGCTGAGAGATGGAAAGGGAAAATGGTATGTGACCCCTGGTGGCAGGTGAGCTCCTTAGGGGACAGGAGGGGTCTTGCCTGTCTGTCTCCGGTGCTGGAATAGGGGCTTACCTGCAGTAGCGCACAAGTGCACCTGTGGAATCCATGTATCCATGAGCGGGCTGGGTGGCTGAGGGGCTGGATGACCAAATGAATGGGTGGAGAGATTGATGCTAAGGCATCAAAGTCAAGTCTCATTTGGCTGGTTGTGTGAGGGAGTCTTTACAATTACTCCTCCTCTGGATTTCATTACAATATTTTGTCTCAGTTTTGTTCTGCCCATTTCTCAGGATTTCTTTATGTTCTTAGTGGGAAAAGTTGATTCTGTTATTTTTATGAAACATACGCTTTTCTCCCAAGTGCTCAATCAGTGTAACCATGATTGAGAGATCAGAGTAAACTCCAGGAGGAAAGTTAACAAAGCGTAAGAATAACCTGAATGTGACTTCTAATATGCACTCTTTAGGTTTTCTACTCTTTCTACTGGTTTATTAAATAACCTTTCTTGGAAGGTCTACTAATTCCTTTGAAAAAAGATACTTATTTTACATTGTGTTATAGTATACTAAGCACTGTTACTACTAGGATGTTTTGAGAGACAGGGAACAGTCTTTAGAACCGAGATACAGTTCTAGGAAATTAAATAAAATCCACTGACCAGAAAGAAATGTAACGTGATAGGGCAGGAGAAGAAATAGTCTCTGCCCGAAAAATCAACCACGAAAATAGTAAGGATTTATGTGCAGCAAATCCTGACGTTCGAATTTAAAATAAATAAATGGAAAGGATGGTATGATTTGAAATCAGCTTCCACTTTGAACTAGGCATTCAAGACTCAGAATAAAAATGGTCCTCTTGTTTGCAGAACTGATCTTTGTAGCCAAAGCCTCATCTCCACCAAGAGCACTTTATTTGAGAATCAAGGGAAGTCATTGCTAAGAAAGCTTGTCTTCTTAAACCATGAGTGACTTTCAAAGAAACAAATATCAAATTGGGAAATCCCTGCTGATCTTTTTCTTCAGAGTCTAGGTATGGGTGTGTGTGTGTGTGTGTGTGTGTGTGTGTGTGTGTATACACACTTTTTTTTTTTTTCCTCAAAATCACTAGTAGTCAGACTCTGATAGAGTCTTCCTTCTTTTTACCACTCTTGAAAGGCATAGTGCGCCTCAGGTTGATTCAGCCAATAAACGGTCAACTTCCTAAAGAGATTGTTTGGGATTCGTGAGGAAGAAAACGCCAGGATCTGGGCGGTGTAGAGATCAGAGCCGTGATCAGAGCCAGAAGGGGAGTTAGGACTGTCCCCGACTTTCTTCCTCTTTTGATGAGCTCCCCGCACCCCCACTGCCCTCTCCCACCCTTGACCCTTCAGTCCCACCAGCTGCTGTTTTTCCATTCTCTGTAGCCTCTGACTCAAAGCCACTGAAGAGAACAGGCTGAAGGCCCTTGTATTCCCTGAAGTGATTCATTGCTTAATAGGAACTTCACTAAACTTCCCGATTGGAGTTTTCTTAGTTTTGAAAATCAAACCAAGTTCAAGAAGTAAACATCACAGGTAGACATCCCAGCCCAAAGCAGAAGAAAAATGTCTCAGGTTAAATGTTTTGGCACAGAACAGAATTTATGAGCATTTTCAACGTTTTGACTTTTTTCCCCCAGTCACTGTTATTCCTTACCCCACCCCCAGAGTTAGGTGTGGAGAGAGTATGTTGGCTGGTTTCCATGGTGACACCGAAGAAAAGTCATTTTTTAAAGTAGGTTTCTACTGTGTTATTTCACATGCATGAAACATCAACGTCTACGCTGTGTGGCTGTTACCCCCAAACGCGAAGACATATAAATGGCTGGAGTATTTTATATAAATAGACAAGTGGGGGTGATGTTTTCCTTGGTCTGGCGCCGACCCTAGTAACAAAAGTCTCTCAGTTACTCGGGGCACCTGGGCCGGAGCAAGGGAACAGTTCTGCTCAGTGTTAAACAACCTTCTCTCCTATGAATAACCATTGAAAAAAAACAAACAAACCACAGCTCACATTTACAGTCCACCCCCTCCAACTACAAAGTAGTGCTCAGATGAGAAGTTCCCAAATAACCAGAATTTTCAAACCTTCATCTGTGTTTTCAGTCTAACTTACTTGATCAACCACTGCAAATATCCCCTTACCTGTCCAAGGAGTCATCTAGAACCTCCCTGCCCCAGGAAACACGCAGTTGCCGCCAGCCTCTCGGAGAGATGAGGTTAGGAAAGCCGAACTTTTAGTAGCAGAAGTTTGGTAAAGCTCTCGCCTTTCCTCTGCCACCCCAACTGGCCTGCAGAGTTTTGAAGTGGAAGAGCATAGATAAACTGTCTCCTTGTTTCCCTTACATGTCACCATGATGTACTTGTTACTTTCTGTAACTGAGAATATACCTGGTTTGGGGAAGAGTAAAATCGACAGCACTGCCTTATCTTTGGAGAATAGTATCATCTTGCATGTGGAGAGTGCCTTTAACTTTTCCAAGTTCTCTCTTGCATGTGAACTTTCTAGTAATAGTGGAAGATAGTTTTTTCTTGGTATACTCTCCTTGTTTCAAAGCTACGGGGACAGCAGTCCAGTTTGCCCAGCATGTGAGGAACAAAGCCGAGTCGAGAATTCAGAACCCGTGATTTCCCCCCAAAGCTTATGTTACTAATCCTGCACTTGGCGTCTTCCACCCAGCCAGTCTGCTCAGATACAAGGTGAGCGAGTACAAGATTACAGATTTCTGGGACTGGGTCTCAGACAGACACAGACCGTCAGGAGGAGTTTGTTCTTCAGTTATCAAATAGTTGTTGAGCACCTGCTACATGCTGGGTGCTGCTTTAGACAGCGGTGGCCACAGCAGCCAAGGATCCCTACGTTCCAGTGGTGGGAGGGGCAGATGACGAACAAGTGAGTAAAATGCACACTGTGTCAGAGGATAAACGCTAGAGGGAAAGTAAAGCGGGAAGGTGGGGGAGTGCTTGCAGTCTTAAATAGGGCGGCCAGAGAAGGTCTTTTCCAAGGGAGACATTTGAACAAAGAGCTGAAGGCGCTAAAGGAGTGAGATTTGAGGATCTGCGGGGAGAGAAATGCAGGCAAAGAGAAAGGGTGGGGAGTGTGGGAAGCTGCACGTATCGCTTTCCTTAAATCTGCAGACGCCGGGCCCGTACTTGCTGCATGTGCTTGTATTCATGAGTGTATTGTCTGTTTGAAAACTTTTCTCAAATTCCGAGCTTGGTACATGGCTTTAATTTCTGCGGTAATGACTTCCTGTGCCCGGGGAGCTCTTTAATAGGTGCATTCGGAAAGTTGTAATCGTTAGGCCCGGGCTGGTCTCGTATTACCTACGTGGAAAAAGCAGAATTGCTTTGGCACTGATTGGATCTTGGGATGGTGACTCTGTTTTCTTGGTTTTTAATGCGGATCATTGAAAACATGTCAGGGCCCTGATCTCAAGTGTTTCTCTTAAATAGGGAGAATCGTGTTTTTATATGCAGGGGGTACAGGAAGGGGCTTGGGGTGGAAGGGGGTGGGCAGAAGGGCTCTTATATTCTAAATGGCAGTCAGCTGCAGCCACTGGTTATCTGGAGCCCGTTCAAACTCATTGGGAGAACAGTTGAATTTTTAAAGTGCCTTTTGAGTCTCTCTTTCATTTATTTTAACTGATCTGCGGGGATTAGGAGCTTGGTAGGGGAACACCAGAATGCGTGCCAAAATGTGTGAATAATTAGAGCTCTGAGGATGTGTGCCAGATAGAAGGGGAGTATTCACACTTCTGATTAGATTCCGCTAAATGCAGTTGTAAATCACTGCCGCCCCAGTCACGGAGCCCCGTCAGGAGTTAGCAGGGAAGGAGGCTGGGGGGCACTGAGGGGACGAGGGGCCACCCCAAGGCACGGGGTGCGGACGAGGAGGGCGAGCAGGATGGCTGCAGTGGCAGCAGCCAGAGTGACGATAATTCTGGCATCTCTCTTCCAGTTCGGTTCTCCCATCTTGAGTCTTGCTGGGCACCAAGCTGGCTGCCATCTTGACAAATGTGGATAAGACGAGTCGCTGTTCTCTGGACACTCAGTCTCAGGGGAGGTGAATGAACAACTGTTGAGCTGTGTGATGAGCGTGTCAGAAGGACAGACGCCAGACCGAGAGACCCCGGGGGAAGAATGGGGTCTGCAGAAGGGAAAGGAGCGGAGAGAGTTGTATTTCCTTCTCAGACAAAAGGTGAAGCTTCAGAGAGCCCAGCAAGGTGAGTTAGTGGTTAGAGGAACTCCAGGCTGAGGGAACAGCATGTGCAAAGGCACAGATGTCAAGGGGCCTCTCTTAGTCTTGGCGTGACGTCCATTGTGGCTGGAGGCGGGGAACAGGACAGGGCAGGAGGATGGGCATTGAGACTTGCAAAGTAGATTGGGCTAGACTGTGAAGGGGCTTTAGTGCTCATTTAGAAAGCTCCTTTTCAAACTGCAAATCACTCCAGACGTCCGGATTCAGCCCTGACAAAGGGTCGGTGTCCCACCCCAGTGAGAGAACCCGCTTTAGTCACAGTCCTTGATGGGAACGTGTTGGTCTTCTTCACATACATTAGGGCAGGAGAAAGAAGCGCAGGGAATCACCACTCTCACCAGCGGGGAGCCTTTGGAGGGTGGTAAGGGGAAGAATGAAACAGGAGGTGGTTAACTTAAGAAGGTACCCGGCAGAAGCTGTGGTGAAGAATTATCAGTTTGCGGGGTGAGCCTGGACTGGATGCAGATGGGAGGTTATGGTCAAGGTCTGAACAAAGAGGATGGCTGAAGGAATCCACTTCAAGGGAGACGTCAGAGTGGAATCAAACAGGGCCTGCTGAGGAGGGCTCCGGCTGTGTGCTGGCTTCCTTGGTGAGCTGCATGGGGCCCTTTCAGAACTCTTGCGGTGGTCCTAGCGCTACACTAATCCTTCCTGATTAGCATGGAGCGCTATAGCCAGACACAGCGTCCTGCAAAAAGCAGACAGTGAGTATATGTTTTAAAGACTGGCCCGAGGTCTGGAATCCCGGCAGTTTCCTAATCACATCCACACTTTTTCTCCCTCTGCTACACCACTCTTATGCTCCCCACTCCCCCGCGTTGCTAAAGGGTAGTGGTGGTCTTTAAAAAAAATCCCACTCACCTCTCACTCTGTAAGCACATCACAGCCCATAAGATGCTGTCTCTGGTCCCTCTCTCCATCCTGTTCTTTGAAGAGTGGCTCACTTTCTCTGTCTTGATACTGTAACAAGATGCTCTGAAATGAACTAGCAGCTTGAGGTGGGCGTAAAAGCCCAGGAAAAGGAATGCAGGGGAAATGCGACAGAACGGCATGAAACCCAAAGCAAATGGTAAAAATGAGCAACACATGGTGAATGTGGAACAGAGAGAAAAGCATAAAAATCACAACCACATCTGACATCTCTTGAAATGGCGAGAAACAGAGGAAACAACACATGTGGTTCTCTTCAAGTCAGAAAGATTCCTCTTCACCATTCCATGATGGTGTGAAGGAGACTCTTTTGGAAGACTTGAACCCTTTTCCAGTTGTTCTACCAGGGCTTTTATTTCTTCCACTTTGGCCAGTAAGTTCAGACACTCAGAGAAATGCTTAGCCTTTTGCACCTTTTCCAGGCACCGAATGATAGACTAAATCGATGCTTTCCAAAGTCCGTGTCAAAGAAAATAATTTGAGATGTGAGGAGAGAACATCTAGAACTACTTTTTCTACTTATTTTTATCTTACTCGTTTAGATATATTTATTATGTATATGTTTTAGAAATAGTAGAAGTGGTGTATGATTACAGTGTGTAAATAAGTGAAAATATATTGGCAGAGTTAAGTGATCGGTTTTTCTGTTTGTTGCCCCTTTTCGGGGGCACATGATCAGTGTGCAAACCATCAGGGTAGTTACCAGGGTTACTAGTTGGGGTTGGGGACAAGAAGAATGCTCTGGAATTATGTGTTTCCTTATGGAAACAGGCGAGTTACCTGGACGGTCTGTTTCCTTCGAGCCTACAGGATAGCCTGTCAGGTCCTCTTAGAGCCTCAAATGCTCCAAATCTGTAGTCAGAACCCAGAAAAAAGGAAGTTTCCCAAGAATCCTTTGGACAAGAGATGGCCACGTTTATTTAGCCTGTAATCACTTGCAGAGCTGCACTCACAGGTGGAAAAACACGGTCAGAAGTCACCCTCAGGGACTCTCACCCTCATAGGCCCGACTCCTTCACTGCCCTTCCCCCAATGTTGCTGTCACTGTTGGGGGTGCAGGGTGTTTGTGCCGGGTTGTCTCACCCCCCCAGCACCCTCCTCCAGGCCACGGTGTGCAAGGGTGCTGCGGTGATGTGAGCCTTGCCCGTGGCAGCGCTCCCCACACCGAGAGAGCCATAAAAATGACACGTAATCGCTACAGCCAAACTAGAGCCAGGAGCACTGTGCTACGCTTGGGTGCTCTTTGCCTTTCTTGCAGCCATCAGCTTTTCTTTTCTCTTTTTCCAGACTTAAACTCCAATCCAGCTCAGCCTCAGAAATCCCATTAGTGCTGGAGAAGCAGATGGCACAGGGGCGCCCTTCACTTGGGTTGTCAGCCATGTCTCCACAGCTCAGGGACTCACCCTCCCACCCCACCACCCAGGCTCTCTCTCTGGGGAGTGTCCTCCCCATTCCTTCCTCATCTGCTAGACCTCTGCCCCTAGGCAGCCTGTTCCTAAACGATGCATCTCTTGTAGAGATGTGTTCTGGTGAGAACAGAAAGACTCTCCTCACCTCGCTGCAGACAGCTGTGCAGCAGGACCCTCACCTCCAGCTGCGAGTGCTTCTCGTCAGTAGCTGATGAACAGCCTCGGGCTCCCTTTTCCCGGTTTCCTCTCCAACCGTGTTTATCACACAGCTCCATCTTAACGGTGATCTTTCTAGATGTTAGACAAAGATAGAGCTCTCGTGTAAGAACACACCATCAGCAACAAATGGAAGATATTATCCGTTCAGGTTGTCAATTGCCCCGTTTCTGTCTTATTGAAATAGGAGATGGACCACATCTGTTTGAAATCAGTGGAGTGAAATAATAGCTGGTGAGTAGAGTCCTGGAGGAAGTGGGCCACGATGGGACCCAGGGTCTCCTTCTATTGGAAGGACGTTGCCCACAGCTCCCGGTGGTGCTGACAGAACTCAGGCTCCCAAGGATGTTTTGCGTCTCCTGCAGAAAAGTAGTGATGGAAGCTCTTCGCGTGAAGAGGTCGCTACTCTCAAAGAGCTTGGTTTAGAGGAGTCAGATGACGTAGGGTAGGAGGGGCCCATCACCCCTCCTGCTGAGTGCTCAGCCTCTTACCAGTTGTGAGCTTTGGGGAGGCTCCCTTTCAGGCAAAGCACTGATAGCAGATATCTCAGGGATGGCATGGTCTTGTTCTTTTTTTTTTTCTTCTTGCGTTTAAAAACAATTTTGTATTGGAGTATAGTTGATTTACAATGTTAGTTTCTGCTGTACAGCAAAGTGAATCAGTTATACATATCTCCACTCTTTTTTAGATTCTTTTCCCATACAGGTCATTACAGAGTATTGAGTAGAGTTCCCCGTGCTCTACAGTAGGTCCTTATTAGTTATCTTATTTTATAGTCCTTATTAGTTATCTTATTTTATATATAGTAGTGTGTAAACATCAGTCCCAATTTATCCCTCCCCCCCACCCCGCTTTCCCCCTGGTGACCATAAGTTTGTTTTCTACATCTGTAACTCTATTTCTGTTTTGTAAATAAGTTCATTTGTAGCATTTTTTTAGACTCCACATTCAAGCGAAGTCATATGATATTTGTCTTTCTCTGTCTGACTGAACTTCACTCAGTGTGACAATCTCTGGGTCCATCCATGTTGCTGCAGATGGCATTATTTCGTTCTTTTGTATGGCTGAGTAATATTCCATTGTATATATGTACCACATCTTCTTTATCTACTCTCTGTCAATGGACATTTAGGTTGCTTCCATATCTTGGCTATTGTAAATAGTGCTACAATGGACATTGGGGTGCATGTATCGTTTTGAATTATGGTTTTCTCTGGATATATGCCCAGGAGTGGGATTGCAGGATCACATGGTAGTTCTATTTTTAGTTTTTTTAGGAACCTCCCTACTGTTCTCCACAGTGGCTGTACCAATTTACATTCCCACCAACAGGGCAGGAGGGTTCCCTTTTCTCCACACCCTCTCCAGCATTTACTGTTTGTAGATTCTCTGATGATGGCCATTCTGACCGGTATGAAGTGATACCTCATTGTAGTTTTGATTTGCATTTCTCTAATAATTAGTGATGTTGAACACCTTTTCATGTGCTTTTTGGCTATCAGCATGGTATTGTTCTGAAGTGGGTGTGTTTTGTGAGTGAAGGATTCAGGAAACAGCCAAGGAAGATGTGATCATTTCTCAAGATCCTCTGAACTCTCCATCCTTTGTCAGTGAGGGAATTACTGGCATGGGTGGGGCCCTCCCCCCACCTCACAAGACACTTAGCAACACTGCTCTGCCCGTTAATTGCCAGGAGCTCTCGCCATCACCTTGACACCTGAAACACGGCTCCCACATTTCCAAATGCTCCCTGAGGAGAGGTGAGGGAAGAGAGAGAGCCCAGGGGACAGAGGGGCAGCCTTCTTTCCGTAGACTGGGTGCGGCCAACCCATTATTTCACTCAGAATCCTGACTAAATTGTTCAACACATTTTTTTAAATTAATTTATTTAGTTAGTTTTGGCTGCATTGGGTCTTCGTTGCTGCGCGTGGGCTTTCTCTAGTTGCAGAGAGAGGGGGCTACTCTTCATTGCGGTGCGCCGGCTTCTCACTGCAGTGGCTTCTCTTGTTGCGGAGCACGGGCTGTAGGCCCGCGGGCTCAGTAGTTGTGGCTTGCGGGCTTCGTTGCTCCGTGGCATGTGGGATCTTCCCGGACCAGGGCTCGAACCCGTGTCCCCTGCGTTGGCAGGCGGACTCTCAACCACTGCGCCACCAGGGAAGCCCCCATTCAACACATTTTGGAAAGAGGAGAGACGTTGGTCCCCAAAGGAGGCGCCTGACCCTGGTCCAGTACTTTGTCACGTGTTAAGCCAACTACACTGGCCATTTATGCATCTGTTTGTGTCACCGAATAGTAACAGTGCAGTGAGACTTACACGTTTTAGGTCTAGAACTAGATTTACAGGTCAGTAAACTGTAGTGCGAGTCTGTGTGTTTATGATGATCCATGTGTGGGACACAGACAGTTTGAAACTTGGCCCAAATGCAGAGAACATTTTCACTACCAACAACACTACCAACAAAGAATTACTTTTAAAGAACACATTTTTTTTCTTTTTTTTTTAAATTTTACACCGACCATCCCCCCTCTGCTAAACAATCGAGATTGCTTGTTTGTTGAACTTAGCTGGCAATGACTTTATAATGAAAACAAAACCTATTTTGAAATTTTCAGTCTGAGATTTTCGTTAATTTGAGGTCATGAATTTTTTTTTTGAATTGTCAATCCCAGTCTCCCAGTTCATCCCCCCGCCACTTTCCCCCCTTGGTGTCCATACGTTTGTTCTCTACATCTGTGTCTCTATTTCTGCCCTGCAAACCTGTTCATCTGTACCATTTTTCTAGGTTCCACATATATGCGTTAATATACGATATTTGTTTT
>NW_021145780.1:10000-20787 GCF_002837175.3 Physeter macrocephalus | reverse complement strand
CTACATCTGTAACTCTATTTCTGTTTTGTAAATAAGTTCATTTGTAGCATTTTTTTAGACTCCACATTCAAGCGAAGTCATATGATATTTGTCTTTCTCTGTCTGACTGAACTTCACTCAGTGTGACAATCTCTGGGTCCATCCATGTTGCTGCAGATGGCATTATTTCGTTCTTTTGTATGGCTGAGTAATATTCCATTGTATATATGTACCACATCTTCTTTATCTACTCTCTGTCAATGGACATTTAGGTTGCTTCCATATCTTGGCTATTGTAAATAGTGCTACAATGGACATTGGGGTGCATGTATCGTTTTGAATTATGGTTTTCTCTGGATATATGCCCAGGAGTGGGATTGCAGGATCACATGGTAGTTCTATTTTTAGTTTTTTTAGGAACCTCCCTACTGTTCTCCACAGTGGCTGTACCAATTTACATTCCCACCAACAGGGCAGGAGGGTTCCCTTTTCTCCACACCCTCTCCAGCATTTACTGTTTGTAGATTCTCTGATGATGGCCATTCTGACCGGTATGAAGTGATACCTCATTGTAGTTTTGATTTGCATTTCTCTAATAATTAGTGATGTTGAACACCTTTTCATGTGCTTTTTGGCTATCAGCATGGTATTGTTCTGAAGTGGGTGTGTTTTGTGAGTGAAGGATTCAGGAAACAGCCAAGGAAGATGTGATCATTTCTCAAGATCCTCTGAACTCTCCATCCTTTGTCAGTGAGGGAATTACTGGCATGGGTGGGGCCCTCCCCCCACCTCACAAGACACTTAGCAACACTGCTCTGCCCGTTAATTGCCAGGAGCTCTCGCCATCACCTTGACACCTGAAACACGGCTCCCACATTTCCAAATGCTCCCTGAGGAGAGGTGAGGGAAGAGAGAGAGCCCAGGGGACAGAGGGGCAGCCTTCTTTCCGTAGACTGGGTGCGGCCAACCCATTATTTCACTCAGAATCCTGACTAAATTGTTCAACACATTTTTTTAAATTAATTTATTTAGTTAGTTTTGGCTGCATTGGGTCTTCGTTGCTGCGCGTGGGCTTTCTCTAGTTGCAGAGAGAGGGGGCTACTCTTCATTGCGGTGCGCCGGCTTCTCACTGCAGTGGCTTCTCTTGTTGCGGAGCACGGGCTGTAGGCCCGCGGGCTCAGTAGTTGTGGCTTGCGGGCTTCGTTGCTCCGTGGCATGTGGGATCTTCCCGGACCAGGGCTCGAACCCGTGTCCCCTGCGTTGGCAGGCGGACTCTCAACCACTGCGCCACCAGGGAAGCCCCTGATTCAACACATTTTGGAAAGAGGAGAGACGTTGGTCCCCAAAGGAGGCGCCTGACCCTGGTCCAGTACTTTGTCACGTGTTAAGCCAACTACACTGGCCATTTATGCATCTGTTTGTGTCACCGAATAGTAACAGTGCAGTGAGACTTACACGTTTTAGGTCTAGAACTAGATTTACAGGTCAGTAAACTGTAGTGCGAGTCTGTGTGTTTATGATGATCCATGTGTGGGACACAGACAGTTTGAAACTTGGCCCAAATGCAGAGAACATTTTCACTACCAACAACACTACCAACAAAGAATTACTTTTAGAGAACACATTTTTTTTCTTTTTTTTTTTAAATTTTACACCGACCATCCCCCCTCTGCTAAACAATCGAGATTGCTTGTTTGTTGAACTTAGCTGGCAATGACTTTATAATGAAAACAAAACCTATTTTGAAATTTTCAGTCTGAGATTTTCGTTAATTTGAGGTCATGAATTTTTTTTTTGAATTGTCAATCCCAGTCTCCCAGTTCATCCCCCCGCCACTTTCCCCCCTTGGTGTCCATACGTTTGTTCTCTACATCTGTGTCTCTATTTCTGCCCTGCAAACCTGTTCATCTGTACCATTTTTCTAGGTTCCACATATATGCGTTAATATACGATATTTGTTTTTCTCTTTCTGATGAGAAGTCATGAATTTTAAGCTCTGTTATAAAAATCTTTTAATGCTTTCCTCTGTATTTAGACATTTTCTCATCTGCCCCTTTGCGTGTTGCTGTACGGAGGTTGAGTACATAGATTTGTCGTAAATTAAATATTAAAGCTTTATAGACTGTTTTTATTTCCTTCAGTTTGTTCTCCCTCTTCCAGGTCCTAACAGCCTCGTGCACAGGCTTTAAAGAGAGCCAAGTTCAGAGAATTTTAATGCAGAGAGTTTACGGGAATGGGGCGAGGGGAGCCGCACTGACCCTGTATCACACCTTTGCCACACAATCGCAGGCTTCTGTTGAAACTCTTCCCAAGATATCTATTCTCCCCCGAAGCTGTCCTGCCTTGTCAGTGCAAAGGTATTAGGTGCAGGTGTCAAACATGACTAATGGGGCATGAGGAGTCGACAGCAAAATAACAGAGATTAGAGGCACAGAGGACTTGTGACTGAAGTGTGAATAGCAGTGTAGATGTGTGACTGACACAGAAAAGAGGGAGACAGGCTCGGAGTAGCAGTACCTATCACACTTGTGTGAAGGGTGGGCAATTTCAGTTATTGGATTGATATCTCCTCATACGCTGTAGCGGGTGAGAAAAAAAAAAATCTCAATTGTTTTTTCTCTTTAAATGATGCGCTTCCTGCAAGTGTTCAGGCTTGGCAACAAAATTCCCCAAATCTTCTAAGACGAGCCAGAGTCATCTTTTGCTGGTTTTCAGATTCACACAACTTGTTTTATTGTCAGAAAGGACGGGACGTATTTTGCTCATTAACTTTCCTTGTCATCAGAACATCATGGTGATAGTGCTGTGTCCACGGGTGTACACTTCCCTCCAAGCTAATCAGGTTGTATACGTCAATTGCCAATTGCGCACAGCTTTATGTGTGAGACAGTGCAGTGTTCTCCTACTCGGGGGCCCACAAGGGCTCTGATGGGTGTGTTGTGCCTTCCTGAAGCCTGTATTCTAAATGGAGGAGACCGAGAAAACAAATCAAAGAACAGTACCGTTAGGTGTGTCAAAGGCTACACCTGCGTAGAGCGACACACTGCAGCAGTTGGGAGAGTCCAAGGGAGCTAGCAGGGCCCGAGGCTCAAACTCCGGTGAATCATGTGACTTCGGGCGGGGGGGGGGGGGGTTCTCCTACTCGGGGGCCCACAAGGGCTCTGATGGGTGTGTTGTGCCTTCCTGAAGCCTGTATTCTAAATGGAGGAGACCGAGAAAACAAATCAAAGAACAGTACCGTTAGGTGTGTCAAAGGCTACACCTGCGTAGAGCGACACACTGCAGCAGTTGGGAGAGTCCAAGGGAGCTAGCAGGGCCCGAGGCTCAAACTCCGGTGAATCATGTGACTTCGGGCCGGGGGGGGGGGGTGGGGGGGGGTGGGGTGGCGGGGGGGCGGTTTTCTTTCTCTCTAGTGGCTCTGCAGAGCCTGACTCTGGGCCTTCACCCTGTCGGTGCTCACTGAATGACAGTCATTGTATTTTTATTTGTTCATTAGCCTCAGGGGAGACTACCAAAGAGATGAATTTTAAGAACTGCCTTGTTGGATAAGAAGCAGGCGTCTAGGCAAGAAGGAAGAGAGAAGCAGAAGCAAAATGAAACCAGGTGGGGGATGCTTCCCTCCCCCGGTCCTTTTTGCCAGTTCTCCCAGAGCAGAGACGGAGGTGAAGTGAACGTGAAGAATGTTGATCCTCTTAAAAGCGGCTCCAAACGACAGACCCAGGACAGGTTTCTAAACAGCTGTGATTCAGATTAGAGGCGGGGACGTGATGTATTGCCCCCATTAGAAAGTGTCCTAATGGAAAGGGCCTGCACTTCTCTGGGTCCCATCTGAATTAAACAATTGGAGTATTTTAAATCAAGGGTCATAAGTGTCAACAAGATGAAGAGCTTTGCCTCTTGATTAAAAGAGGCCTATAAGTTACTTAGGAAGTTCTTGCTGGCACGAGCTGTGCCGTGGTGGCTCTTCTGAAGCACTGTTTGTGTTTTGGGGTTTTTTTTTTTTTTTGACTTTATTGAAGTATAGCTGAACCCAGGGTAAGTCCAGCTGTTGTCCCGAGGAGAGAGCAGGAACCTGAGACTAAAAATGCGGCTGGAGAATTTAAATCACACACTCTGGGGGAGAAATGAACCCATGGACCGTGGGGTTCGGGAGCAGTAGTGTCTCTTAGATTTCTCTGCCAAATTATCCCCATGGCAGGGATCACATAATCCCGAGCAGGCGGGGATGGGAACCCAAGTGGTCCACTTCCATTTCATAACACATTTGTGTTTGCCTCGGTGTCAGTAATGTCTCAGTTGCCTGTCAGGTTCATTACCAACCCCTCCTTCCCTGTCTTAAAGTCACGCTCCAGGACCAGACACTGTCCTTGAAATTGGTGTCCCTCCAGGCATACCGCTTTGCGCCCGATTTGAGAAGCACTGGCCCAGCGGAAGCCCCCAGAGCCCCACGTGCAGCCTTGCATCCAGCAGAGTCCCGAGGGTCCTTTTCACCCCTTGGCCTGAGGATAATGCTGAAGTCACAGGCCTAGCGGAAGGCTGCAGACTTTCCAAGAATAAAAGGAGAACAGGAGGGGGTGCGCAGGGGGAGAGCAGAGCCCCAGCAGCAGGGGTGAGGGTGACAGCGTCTGGAGCAAGAGGCAACAGATGTCTCTAGGTAGATGCCCTTATGGCACCTCTTCTGGAGAGAGAGGAAAATCCCAGTAATAATAACAGGGTTGCAACAGATGAAAATTGGAAAATAAACAGATGGAACATGCCTCATAGTTTAGCTTTTATCATCAATAATTCTGAATCTGCAAGTGAATATGGCTAACTGTAGTTGAAACCATCTGCCTTTCACTTTAAGATCCTGTGTGGAATCCTATTCTCCACCCGGGGGAGAGTGTGGGGAGGCGGGAGAGGGAGGAAGAGGGGGAGAGAATCATTATTCTCAGCTGTCCTGTCAAAACAAACATGTGATCGCACCTCGCGGAAGGGTCAAGTGCAGATGGACACCACCCATCTCGAGAGACTGCAGTCAGCAGACGCCACCCACTCTGCTCTTTCCGGGCTTGGCAGGACCCCTCCTGGCTGCCCTTCTGATTTCAAGTGTAAGCGCCGTAAAGGCAGGCTCCCTGTTTCTTCCCGCAGTCTGGATGGGCATCCGGTGTTTAATCTGTACGGGGAGGATGAACTCAACTCAGTGCGTGGTGCCCCCAGGCCCTGCTGCATTCCCCTCCGTCTCTCAAGCGTTTCGGAGGCGTAGCTGTGGTCCCAAACTGTGCTGTGGGTATGGAATGCCACGAGAGGATGGGAAAGAGATCTTCCTGCCACGGGGAGTTGGAATCTGGTGAGACTGGAATCTCCAAGACAGGAGGATGCTGGTTCTGGGTGATTACCAACCCAAATCAAACCTTGTCTTAATCACCCGCTTTTTGAAAATTAGCTTTTTCTTCAGAAGGTAGTTATCATCACGGCCTTGAGGAGATACATTTAAATGGCAGGTCACCCACACACTCAACTTTAGCCTGTTGTACCTCATGTGCCCCCCTTTCCCTAGACTAACCTGAGAAACAGAATGAAGCTTTAATCAGTAAATTGTTTCATCAAGAATACTATATGTGAGGTGCAGATGAGTGTGGAATTTTTTGGGGTTTTTTTTTAACATGACAGCAGCTGGCTTTTTTATTGAGCTTTCCCGAACATTAAAAAAAAGAGATAACTAAAACATAAAAACCAACCAAAAATGTCAAAGGGGGGGTTTCTGAGAAGTATGTGTGTGTGCGCACATGGGCCCGTGTGTCCACAAATACCAAGGTATTCCAAAAACTTTTAATTTTTTAAGTGTTGACTACTGTTTGTTCATACCCCAGTGGTGTTAACAAGCAGCGGATTGTAAGTGACAATCACACTGTCTCCAGCACTTCCAGCAGAAGCCTTGATTTAATCGAAGAGCTGTCATTTATTATTCTGTTGTGCAATTCCAGGGGGGGTAGCTAACTGATCAAGCTCTGGCTCCTGGGAGCAGAGGGCTATTTTGTTGTTGTTGTTGTTATGTCTAAATCCTCAATACAAATTGCAGTATTCCTGGGCTCCCAGCGGGACCCATTAGAGCCTGTGGGGCATTAACGATCATTAATAGTGCTGTCAGAGAGAAAGGGGATGGGGGAGGGAAGGCAAGAAAGGGAGGAAGACGGGAGGGGGAAGAGGGGGGTGCAGAAGAGTAGCCAGGGAGTTGTGTAGCCTTTTCCGAAATGGAAAATTAGTACATCTGCTTTGTTCATAGTACCCAGTGTTTGATGTGTGTTAGCAGGCATCTTTAATTAGGTAGGTTAGTACCAGCGAAGTATTTACTTCCCTGTATTGAAATCCTTCATGGGGCTCAAATCCCACTCTTCCACTTCCTCATGCTTTTCCCTACCTCCCCAGTGTCGTCCTCTCCCCAAGTCAGTCTTAAATCTCCAAGTCCAAAAATGAAACAGAAGGGGACTGAGGAGTGGGGAGAGGGACTCCCTTCAAAACAGCACGCGCACACGCGCGCGCACGTGTCACAGCTGTGACTTACTACCTTGCCTGTGATATCCCATTAACTGTTATTCCTTTTAAAGTGTTTAAATGTATAGTAATCAGGTAGAAATGTTTTAATCACTTACTAACAAGCTTACTCACCAGGGCTGTGAAGAGAGGCTTAGGTGTTCATTAGGATAACATGCTAACGTTTGCATTTTAGGTCGGCTACTATTGTGAGCCAGAGGACCCTGACCTGGGGTCCTGTTCAGAACTAAAGCCTTTTTCCAGAATCTTCCTTCTCTCAGAACCCCATGTCTATACCGGGCTGACTCACCTTTGCTTCCTTAAGGTTGTATGTTTTCTCCTGTCTCTTCATTTTCCCTTTGAATCTCAGATTCTTGAATTCTAATCTTCCATCGTATTCCCAAACCACAGAGCGGAGTTTTTCTGAACTAATAATAAGTATGCATTCCGTGTCCCTTCCTTTCTTCGCCCCAGCACTGCATGCCCGTGAAGTACCAAACGCCGTGCTTGACACAGGGACTGCAGTGGAGAGAAGGAAAGCCAGGGCGTTCTTCCTGCGCTCGTGGAGCTTCTGCTGAGGCAGGAGAGGAGCCCCACAGAGCCGTGTAGAATCACAGCGGCGGCACGCAGCAGAGGCAGAGGGGGACTGTGAGAAATCGTAAGGCGCTCTGACCCGGGGGGGGCGCGGGGCGGATGCCCTGCAGGAGCCCCGGGTGAGTGGGGTCAAGGAAAAGCAGGTGAGCCGTTACTTTGTTCTAGATACCAGACTATGTGAGGTGTTTTTCCATGAACGAGTTCAGCTGATCCTTACACCAAGCCGAGAGCGTACGAAGGCTTCTCCAACTTACAGATGAGGACACTGAGGTTTAGAGGAAGATGAGCTGCCTGCCATATCCAGTGTAAGCCCACAGCACAGCTCCTGGCTAAGTGACCCCGGGTGCTGAGAGCTTGACCCTTGGAAGGTAACTATTCCATTTTCTCTTTTTCACCTCTTGTGGCATCTTTGAGCCCAGATAAGCTAGGCTGACTGGCTGAGCCATTTAGCTCTCACGGAGGCCTCAGAGTGGGCTGTGTGCTGCACACGTGGCAGGGACGAATGCCTGGCTTGCTGGGGCTTCCCAAGGTAGGCAAGACAGATACAAGAGAAGTGAGTAGGACCCTCAGTCCCTGGTCTCCAGTGTGGAAGAAATACCACATTTCTTTGCCTCCTTAAATTTTCTGCTTGCGACAGCACTCCTGAAGGGAGCTTGAACTTGAGTAACTCCTGGTGCTGCATTTATCCTCGGAGTTGCGTCCAGGGCCAGTGTCCTACCCCTTGCCAAAGGATTTTGAAGTCTGGAAGTCCTCTGTGCTCTGTGTCCCCCAGCTCACTCTCAGGACACCGCTCCTCCCGATCCGCACGAACACGCCGGGAGCCGGGGACGGCTGTTCTTCCGAGGGTCTTGCTTCCTCCTGTGGGCTGCCCCCCAAAAAGGGCCTGAGTCCCGGGTGCTCTGAAAACAGCCCTCTCCATCCTGGGTGAATCTTTTTCTCGTCTTAGTGAAGCCCCTCCCCATATCTCAGGCACTAGCACTCTGGCCTCAAACTTGATCTTCCTTGTTCAAATAGATTTTGGTGGCCTTTAAACTCAGCGCCAGAATTATTAGCAATGGAAGAAACCTAGCTTCCGTTTCCTCTAGAATAAAGTGTGGGGAAACACTTTCATTCCTCGTTTCCAGTAACACAGTGCTTCTCAAAGTGTGGTCCAGGTGTTCAGGGGGCAGGAATCCTTAAGACCCTTTCAGGAATTCCACAAGGCCCAAACTACTTTCGTTGTAATGTGGCATCATTTGCCTTTTTCACCTACCCTCATTCTCTCACATGTAGAGACATTCTCTTTCATGTACAGTAGAGTTTTCCAGACATGTGATTGAAACAAATTGAATGCAAAAGCAGATATGAGAATCCAGGTGTCTTCTACTAAAACAGACATAAGATTTGCAAAAATGTAAAATAACGCTACTCACTAATTTTTTTATTCTGGAAAATATAGTTATTTTTAATAAAAATATTATATTTATTAAAATACGTTTTTGTTAAAGTGTGATAGGTTTGTTATTTTTTAATGAATTAATAGACATTTTACAATCTTTTCAGTTTTAATTTTTAATAAGATAACTGTCAGTAGATATAACACACATAAACAGTAGCTTTTTAGAAGCCCTCAGAAAAGAGTGTAAAGGGGTCCTGAGGCCAAAACATAGAAAGGGAAGAAAAACCAAAACAGTCAAATTTCCGTATAAAACCAGCCTTGCCACACTGACAATTTCCAATTTGGATTGTGTCATCCAATGAGAGAAGGAGTTATTTGGACACTTTTGCCTTTCTTTTTCCTTTTTTCTTCTTCAAATCTGAAGAGACCATCAGAAAATAGCCCCCTAAACCCAGGTAATCACACACCCCATTTTCCCCGGCACAGTCCCAGCTCGTGTATGTCTTTTGTGCCAGCGTAATAAGAGCTCCCCCTTTGACTCTCAGAGGTGTCCCGGTTTGGTTGATAAAGTATAGGTCAGCCTACCTGAACCCCCCTCAACTTCATGAGCTTATAAATGACAAAGTAACATACCAAGCTTTCTGTAATTCAGAGAGTTAAGAAGGAGCTCCATTTGGACCGATTGGCAGGACGTGGCGGGCGGCGTGTGTTTCTGTGTGACCTTCCTCTTCCAGCTCTGAGTGTGGGGCTCCGTGGTCTTCTCAGCTGGCCTCTGGGCAGTCAGGTCTTCACCTTCAAGGTAGCAGTGAAACAGTGGGCCACGTGCTCAGAGAGCTCATCAGCAGCTAGCAGTTCAGATGACCCACATATTCATTTGATATTGGCGACACAGAGGCGTTTGCAGGGCTTTTTCTGGACATTGCTAAGCCTGCTGAGTCTAAGATTTCAAATGCTGTTTTGAGCTACTTGATTCAGAGGTGAAGCCAGACCACTTGGAGAGAAGTGTGAAATTCTGTGGAGTTCTTCAACTCACTTGTGACTCTATAAAAATTATCCAGGGCTCAGAAGCAAGGAAGCAGGTGACGATGGTGCTTCAAATGGCCCTCCTGCCTCCGCGGCCCCTGCAGATCAGGGGCTGAGACAGCCCCTGAAGCCTTCTTTCCTTCCCCCTCCTCAGTGGGAAAATGTCCATTGCTTCTCATAATGTTAGCTTCCAAGATTTGGGGTGTACTTGAAATGCCCCCCCCCCCCCCCCCCACCAACAGAAGGCAGAGATCCTTGTTAAACAGGAAACTTCTCTCTCTCAGGTTCTGGGCCCAGGAGCACGGAAATTGGAATTCTTTTTAATTGACCATATGGTTAGTTCTGTGGCTTTGTGAAGCTATAAATCAGTGGAGGTGTAACCCAGCAGAAATGTCACCAGAGGAAATAATTTCCTTTGGCTTTTCCTCTTGTTACTTTCCAAAACTCACTTTAAAAAAAAAAAAATTTAACCCATGCAGCTTTTGCTATATTATAGACATTGGTGTGAGGTAAGGGAGGCCACACAGTCTCGGACAAGTGAGCAGGGATCTATCCGGCGGATCCAACAGTTTCAGCCACATCCTGAGAGCTCGCAGTTTGGCTTTTGCTGGTGCCAGCAATTACAAAAGAGGTCTACTCAGCTCTAAGCACTCAAGTGTTGATGGACAAAGTGCTAGTTTAACAGATCTGTGTAATGGGGAACAGGTGAATAAATACAGAATTAGTGCGCCCTTCACGGTAACAGCCTTATTATCACATGTTATGTGGGGTTTTTGCCTCCATTTGACAGCTTGGGTCGTGTAAAAATTTTTAAGTAACACAACATGGAGGAAACCCTTCGTAACAAAGAATTGAAACAATTAATCAAGATTTATAAAATCTCTGGGCGGCTGTGATCTGTCAACCAAAGTGGCTATTTCAGATCAGCTCCACAGCCTCCTAAATGAATAAATGGAGAAACAGCCCCAGAAGCCACAGCCTCCATAAGAGGCACAGTTGTTCTCCATAACTGGAGACAGCAAAAGCCTGGGTACAAAGAGCATTCCGTTATGAGATGGAGGATGTAATAAAGGGACAGTTTTGAGTCTGCCCAGCCTGGAAGGCATGTTGTTTATCCTCCCACCCTCAACACGATGCCCACACCCAGAGCCAACCACACTGATGAAGCTTACTCCGCTCGTAAGTGGTTGCTCGAATCCACCTTTTGCTCTGTGTGGGAGAGCACACACAGAGTGTGTTTAGTCCTGGCTCTAAACACGCCTGGGGAGTGTTTTAGTCCTGGCCTTAACGCCCTTATTAA